>NC_133141.1:64790001-65093995 GCF_048418815.1 Hemitrygon akajei
CAGAAGAGCACCTCTCCAATACTGACACAGCACTAGAGCCCTGTGTTCGATCCCACCCTTAGGCCACTGTCTGTGTGATGTTTGCATATTCTCCCTGTGAGGTCCTTCAGTTTCCTCCCGCATCTTGACGGCGATTGGTAAGTTAACTAGAGGCCATAAGTCTGTAAGTAACTGGTGGAAACTGAAAGGAGTTGGTGGGAATGAGGGGAGAATGTAGAACAGACAGCAAACTAGTGTTGGTGTAAATGGATGGTTGATGGCTGGAACAGATTTAGTAAGCCAAAGGGGCTGTTGCCCTCCTGAATTTCCCTATGGAAGAAGAGAGAATGGGAGGGGAAATTATTGGTAGTTAGAGAAATATTCCAGATGGAATATGAGGTGTTGCTCTTCCAGCCTGAGTGTGGCCTCACCATGGAAATAGAGAAGATCATGGACAAACATATCAGAATGGGAATGAAAAGTTAAATCAAAATGGGTGGCCACCGGGAAATTCTGCCTTTTGGTGGCAAATGGAGCAACACAATCCAAAAATGCACTAGGACAGCCTGCAAGTGTCACCAAATCCTCCGGCACCAATGTAACCATAAGACCATAAGACAAAGGAGAAGTCAGCCATTTGGCCCATCGAGTCTGCTCTGCCATTTCATCATGAGCCGATCCGATCTCCCCTTTAGTCCCATTCCCCCGCCTTCTCACCATAACCTTTGATGCCCTGACTACTCAGATACCTATCAATCTCTGCCTTAAATACACCCAATGACTTGGCCTCCACTGCTGCCCGCGGCAACAAATTCCATAGATTCACCACCCTCTGGCTAAAAAAAATTTTTCACATCTCTGTTCTGAATGGGCGCCCTGCAATCCTCAAGTCATGTCCTCTCGTACTAGACTCCCCCACCATGGGAAACAACTTTGCCACATCCATTCTGTCCATGCCTTTCAACATTCAAAATGTTTCTATGAGGTCCCCCCTCATCCTTCTAAACTCCAAGGAGTACAGTCCAAGATCAGTCAAATGTTCCTCATATGTTAACCCTCTCGTTCCCGGAATCATTCTAGTGAATCTTCTCTGAACCCTCTTCAATGTCAGCACATCCTTTCTTAAATAAGGAGCCCAAAACTGCACACAGTATTCCAAGTGAGGTCTTACCAGTGCCTTATAGAGCCTCAACATCACATCCCTGCTCCCATACTCTACTCCTCTAGAAATGAATGCCAACATTGCATTCGCCTTCTTCACCACTGACTCAACCTGGAGGTTAACCTTAAGGGTATCCTGCACGAGGACTCCCAAGTCCCATTGCATCTCAGAACTTTGAATTCTCTCCCCATTTAAATAATAGTCTGCCCATTTATTTCTTCTACCAAAGTGCATGACCATACACTTTCCAACATTGTAATTCATTTGCCACTTCTTTGCCCATTCCCCCAATCTATCCAAGTCTCTCTGCAAACTCTCTGTTTCCTCAGCACTACCGGCCCCTCCACCTATCTTTGTATCATCAGCAAACTTAGCCACAAAGCCATCTATTCCATAATCCAAATCGTTGATATACAACGTAAAAAGAAGCGGCCCCAACATGGACCCCTGTGGAACACCACTGGTAACCGGCAGCAACCAGAATGGGATCCCTTTATTCCCACTCTCTGTTTCCTGCCAATCAACCAACGCTCTATCTACATATGTAACTTTCCCATAATTCCATGGGCTCTTATCTTGTTTAGCAGCCTCGTGTGCGGCACCTTGTCAAAGGCCTTCTGAAAATTAACATTTCAGATTATTTCAGATTTTCAGCATCTTCTTTATTTTGTTGAAGTAACGCTTTCCATTTTGTTCCCATCACAGCGCCGTCCCCACAGATGGCCAGCCATGAAGTTCAGGAACAATGCTGGACAGCCAACCTACACAGAGGTGGACACCATGGGTCATGATAAAGAAGGGTTCCTGGAAGCTGTGCAGTGTTAAAACCTTCCCAGGATGAACCAAATGAAGTGAAAAATGATCGTGGTTTTTCTAACCATGATGCACAAAGCTGTATTCTCTCCATTTCCCAGATCCCATCTGTGGAGGATTACCTTACAAACTAGCTTCACATTATGATGGAATTGTACCGACCACCATCCCTGCTAACAGCCAATCCTACCTATGACAATATGATGATGAATAAGTTACAACTAATAAGTATATGTACATTTATTTCTTTGTGAACCAGTTATGTCCAGATCCATATATATGCAACATACCAGAGTATAGGTAGACCTTATACAATGGGACATTTTCATCTACTTTGCTGGGGAAGTGGATGGAATTTTGACTTGGTTCATATAATTTATATAGTACAGTTAAGACCATAAAGTATAGAAGCAGAATTAGGCCATTCAGCCTAGCAAATCTGCTCCACCATTCCACCATGGCTGATCTATTATCCCTCTCAACCCCGTTCTTCTGCCTTCTCCCCATAACCTTTGGTGCCCTGATTAATCAAGAACCTATCAACTTACACTTTAAATACACCCAATGATTTGGCCTGCACAGTTGTCTGTGACAATGAATTCCACAGGTTCAACACCCTCTGGCTAAAGAAATTCTTCCTCATCTCTATTCTAAATGGATCTCCCTTTATTTTGAGCCTGTGCCTGTCATGGTCCCATCAGGCAATGCCCCACCTGGCTATTACCTCAGTAATTGGGCCTCAATCTCCTCGTCTAATTTCCTATCATTCCCAGTTCCATTAATTACACACACCTACTTCCCATCAGTAAATACAGGATAAAAACTCTGGAATCACAGCAAGGAGCTGCCAGTTCATTGGTTGACTGTTGTATGAGTAACCTCGTTTCATGGTTCTTTAGGACTGTCAGTTCTAAGTTCTGCATCGCTTCCTGGATTCTCTACGTGAACCTGGTCTCCGTGTAAAGTTTCTCCTGGATACCGTTCCACGCTCGCTACAGTGAAATGCCTCCCAACTCTGTCTCCGTGCCCGTGTCCTGCACTTAGGTTCATCCCCAGCTACATCCTTGCAACAGAACAAACTGAGCAAGAATGAACCCAGCGGACACAGACCCCGTGCTACAGGCCCTCATCAGCCAGGGCTCCCTACTGGGCTTACATGATCAACCGCTGGGAGAAGTCATGGAAAACCTTCATGCCCTGTCCAAGGATGTAAAGAAGGTCTGAGCAGGTTGACCGGGTATGCACTCCCCTTGCTCCATCCCTTCCACGAACCCAGTCTGACCAAACCACAAACCCTGGGATGGCTACGCCCCTTGGGTCGGCAATACCATCACCTTGAGAGCCGTACGTACACGAACCAGAACCCTACGCTGGGGACCTAGGGAAGTGCCGGGTTTTTTTACTGCAGTGCTGTCTGGTTTTTGAGCAACAGCCACGTACGTACAGCTCAGACAGAGCAAAGATTGCGTACATCATGGGGCTGTTGCGCGGGGATGCCTTAGCATAGGCCACTGCGAACTGGGACAACCGGCCAGAGGTCTGTTCCTCCCTCTCCTCCTTCGTCTCCAAAATGAGGAAGGTTTTTGAACAGCCTATTCGAGGTAAGGACACCGCTAAACACCTACTGACTCTCTGTCAAGGCTCGCAAAGCGTAGCAAAATACTCCATAGACTTACGAACACTAGCAGCTGACTCTGGATGGAATGACGAGGCACTACGGGAAGTGTTTCGACGAGGTCTCTCTGACAAGATAAAAGATGAATTAGCAGCAAGGGATGACGCGGACAGCCTGGACTCCTTGGTCTCTCTTAGCCACCAGGCTAGATAATCGACTTCGAGAGCGTCTGAGGGAAAAGACCGGTCACCCCATTCTGCGGGTCATCCCACAGTCCACCTTACCTTCTTCAACCAGCCCTAACCTCTCTCTCCCTTCCGTTCCTCGCAGAGCTCCCATTCCTACTGTTCTGGTGAGTCAGGTGACACTCCCTTCAGTTCCCCAAACCCGGATGCAGATCCTGGCTATCGTGAATCATCAACAACAGTCCCTGTCCCTATCCGCCTTGGTGCATTCCGGTGCCGAGGGCAATCTGCTAGTCGAAGACATAGCCTCCCAGGCTGGAATACCTCAAGAGCCACTAAATACCCCTCTGGAGGCCTGGGCACTGGAAGGATAACTGCTGGCTCGTGTGACCCACTATACGCCACCCCTGACCTTGATTCTCTCCGGAAACCATCAGGAGGAGGTACGATTCAATCTCATCCATTTACCTCAAGCCCCTCTAGTTCTAGGATACCCATGGCTGAACCACCATAATCCCTACATCGACTGGTCTACCGGGAGGATAGTCAGCATGGCCCGTTTTGCCACGCCAACTGTCTGTGGTCAGCCGCATCTCCCAGGGAGACTACCGCAACCCTGCCTGTCGTGGAACCCCTCGACTTGTACAGAGTCCCCACAGAATACCACGACCTGGGACAGGTATTCAATAAACAATGGGCTCTTTCCCTGCCCGTATGATTGTGCCATCAACCTCCTCCCCGGGGCCTCGCTACCCACCAGTCATCTTTATAACCTATCCTGACCGGAGAGAGAGGCCGTGGAGAAGTACATTAGCGAGTCCCTCACAACGGGCATTATTAGACCTTCATCCTCACCAGTAGGCGCCGGTTTCTTCTTTGTAGAAAAGAAGGATGGGTCGCTTCATCCTTGTATTGATTACCAAGGCCTAAACAATATAACAGTTAAAAATAAGTACCCACTACCACTCATTAATTCGGCATTTGAACCACTTCACAGAACCACCATCTGCTCGAAGTTGGACCTTCAATGATGTGCTGAGGGACTTTATTAATCGCTTCGTAGTCGTTTACCTGTTCTCCAAGACGGTGCATTTTGTAGCCCTCCCTAAACTCCCTTCTGCTCAGGAAACCACAGACCTTCTCGTCTTCCACCTCCACGGAATCCCCGCGAACATCATCTCCGATCGTGGTCCCCAGTTCGTCTCACAGGTATGGAAGGCCCTCTGTCAAGCCTTAGGTGAATCGGTCAACCTGTCATCAGCTTCCACCCTCAGACGAACAGGCAACAGAACAGGTCAACCAAGACTTGGAGGTGACGCTACGTTGTGTAATGGCAAACAAACTGTCGACCTGGAGCGACCACCTCCCATGGGTTGAGTACGCCTACAACTTTCTGGTGAGCTCTGCCATTGGGAGGTCTCCGTTCGAGTGCTCCCTTGGGTACCAACCCCCGCTGTTCTCTGCGCAAGAAGAGGAGATTGCGGTACCGTCGGTTCGGGACCATATTGATCGGTGCCTTAAGATTTGGGAGGAAACACACACGGCCCTACTCAGATCAACAAATCGCAATAAGAAGACGGCCAACTGACACCGGACTCCGGCGCCAGAGTACCAACCGGGGCAGATGGTGCGGCTTTCATCCAGGGACATCCCACTCAAGAACAAGCCTAGGAAACTCGCCCCTTGCTTCCTGGGACCATTCAAGGTTGAAAGAGTTATCAATCCCACAGCAGTCCGACTTAAACTGCCAAGATCTATGCGCATCCACCCTACCTTTCATGTTTCCCAATTAAAGCCAGTTTCCGTCAGCCCCTTGTGTCCTCTGACCGAAACTCCCCCGTCTGCCCGTATCATCGACAACCATCATGCGTACACTGTCCGACTACTGGATGTGCGTTGTCGGGGCAGGGGTTTTTAATACCTGGTAGACTGGGAAGGGTATGGTCCAGAACAGCATTCCTGGGTTCCCCGCTCCTTCATCCTAGACCCTTCCCTCATCCAGGATTTCCATCGGGATCATCCAGACAAGTCTGGAGGATCGCCTGGAGGCTCCCATTGAGGGGTGGGGGGGTACTGTCATGGTCCCGTCGGGCAATGCCCCATCTTGCTATTACCTCAGTAATTGGGCCTCAATCCCCTCGTTTAGTTTCCAATCATTCCCAGTTCCACTAATTACACACACTTACATACATCAATAAATGCAGGATAAAAATCCTGGAACAACAAGGAGCTGCCAGTTGGTTGTTTAACTCTTGTATGAGTAACCTCGTTTCATGGTTCCTTAGGACTGTTCGTTCTAAGTTCCGCATCGTTTCCTGGATTCTCTATGTGAACCTGGTCTCCACATAAAGACTCTCCCGGATACCTATTCCACGCTCGCTATGGTGCTAGCGTCTCCCGACTCTTTCTCCGCGCCTGTGTCCTGCACTTGGGTTTGTCCCCAGCCCCGTCCTTGCAACAGTGTCCTCTGGTCCTCGACTCCTCTGCTATTGGAAACATCATGTCCACTTCCACTCTGTCTAGGCCTTTCAATATTCAATAAGTTTCAATGAGATTACCCCCTCATTCTTCTAAATTCCAGTGAGTACTGGACCAGAGCCATCAAACGCTCCTCATACATTAACCCTTTCATTCCTGGAATCATTCTTATTAATATGCATGGATTCAAGTTAATATGCACAGTTTTTCATCCTCCTCTTCCCCCAGAGATACAATCTCTGTGCTGTCCTCATTGTCAAGGCCTGTCAGCATTGTATTTCACATTTGCTTTTGTTTATCTGTTTACATTTTGAAATAAATGAATTTTCATTATCAAAGGTGCACGTAGGACTGTCTAGATTTAGGAGGGACATAAGTCACAGAACTTCTGCAATGATGATCCCATGCCAGACATAATTGTTTTTTTGTACAAGAATGTGGGAAGGAATCTGTGTCCTTGCTTGTGCTACCTTATTCTTCACCTCCCATTCCCCCTAAACACCCCTGGGTATCAGATCCCATATGTAGAACTGGCTTACACTTGTTCAGTTTGTGTTTTGGCAAGACTGCTGGCTCCAGATCTCAGAAGTTGTGGTCCAGATGAGCTGGGTTCCACAGCTGAGGCATGAAGCATTGCCCTTGATATCATGACTGAGTGTAAATTCAAGAATCCCTGCTAAATCTAACTTAATTGGCAATGTTCTCAGCTGACTGGAGTCTGTGCTCACACAACGGAGATTGGTTGTGATTGTTGGGGGGAGAGGCAATGATCTCAACCCTAGGACATCACTGCTGGAGTTCCTCAGGGCATTGGCCCAAGCCCAACTGTTTTTGGATGCTTCACTATTGACCTTCTATAGGGTCAGGGGTGAGAATGTCCACTGGCCATTGCTCATTGTTAATTACGTTCCTCAACATATTAATGCACGGACTAATGTGCCAAGTAACCTTCATGCCAAGCAAGTGCCAAACAAAGACGTGGGGAAGTCAATCCACCTACCCTTGCCATCCTATTATAACATTGTCACTAAATCAGCAGAAGCTACAAGCCTCCATTGACCATAATTGTTACTGGACCAGCCATGTAAAGGCTGAAGATTATCTATATTTGTTACCTGAACATCAAAACACACAGTGGAGTGCATTTAAAGAGCAAACACGAGGGTCTCGGCCCGAAACGTCAACAGTACTTCTCCGTATAGATGCTGCCTAGCCTGCTGTGTTCCACCAGCATTTTGTGTGTGTTGTTGTGTGGAGTGCATTGCTTGCATTAGGGATGTGCTGAGGGCAGCCCACAAGTGTCACCACGCTTCTGGCCCCAACATAGCATGTCCACAACTTACTCACCTTAGCCTGTATGTCTTTGGAATGTGGGAGGAGACCAGAGAGCTGGAGGAAATCCATGCGGTCACGGAGAGAACATAGTTTACATAGCATTTAGAGCAACAGTATTGTGTTAACAGCTATGCTATCATGTCAGCACCCCCCCCCCCCCACTGTAACTGGAAGTATAGAAACTGCAACAGTAGGTCAAAGTCTGGGCAATTTGCGAAGAAGAGGGGCTCATCTCTTGACAAAAACCCAAAGCCTTGCCACTGTCAACAAGGCACAATAACAGAATACACATTAGGATATGTACAGCTTACGGTTAGCACAATGTTTTACAGCACAGGCTATAAGATCAGTGTTTATACATTCTCCCCATGACCATATGGGTTTCCCGCACATGGTTCAGTTTCTTCCCGTATTCCAAAGACATATAGTTAGGGTCAGTGAGCTGTGGGCATACTGTGTTGGTGCTGGAAGTGTGGTGACACTTGTGGGCTGTTCCAACACAATCCCCACTAATTGGAATTGATGCACATTCACTTATGTTTTGATGTACTTGTGATAGATCAAGCTAATCTTTAAAAAACAAGAGTCCTGTATTCACTCTGGACTGGGCAGCCCACTTGCCCATCACCCCACCCACTGACCTAAACTTCTCTTCCTTCACCGATCGGGCATTGCGTCCGCAGTATCTGCCACGTAGCGAGTACTCTGCAGGTACTTGCCTAGGCTCCTCTGGCTGCGCCACCCAAACCTATGAACTTGACCTCCGTGGGCACAGGCAAACACCACCATACACAGTTTCAATGGGTGTACATACCCAGTGTATAAATGCCATGAAAGTTAGCTTCATGCAGCAGTGCTACTCTACATTATAAACATGAGAACAATATTTTAACATCAACATGAGGTCACCTAGCTACAGGAAAGCTATCAGTAAAATTGAAAGAGTACAGAGAAAATTTACAAGGATGTTGCCAGGATGATGACCTGAATTATCAGGAAAAGTTGAATAGGTTAGGACTTTATTCCTTGGAGTGCAGGAGAATGAGAAAAGATTTGATAAAGGTTTACAAAATTATGAGGGTATAGATAGGGTAATTTCAAGCATTTTTTTCCACTGAGTTTGACTGAGTCTGGAATAGAAGCCATAGGTTAAGGATGAAAGGTGAAATGTTTAAGAGGAACATGAGGGGAAATTTCTTCACTCAGAGGGTGATGTGAGTGTGGAACAAGCTGCCACCAGAAGTGCTGGATGTGGGTTTGATTGCAACATTAAAGAGAGGTTTGGATAAATACATGGATGGGAAAGATATGGAGGGCTATGGTCCAGGTGCAGGTCAGTGGGAGTAGGCAGAATAATAGTTTGGCATAGACTAGATGGGCTGAAGGGCCTGTTTCTCTGTTGTAGTACTCTATGACTATAACATAAATTAAACATAATTTATACAGTATGATAAACATAAAATAAACATAACATTCTAGGCAACATGGTAGCGTACAGGTTAGCATAACTCATGCACTGGCAGCGACCCAGGTTCAATTTCCACTGCTGTCTCTAAAGAGTTTGTCAGTTGTTCCCAATACCATGTGGGTTCCCTCAGAGTGCTTTGAGGTGTGGGTCTTCAGGTTCCTGTACTTCTCCAAACCACACACTATTTTGACTTGGGAGCACATTGACATTACTTCAGCATTCTGGAACTCCCTGACTGATGTGAGAACACCTTCACTAGAAGGACTGCAGTTGTTCTAGACTGCAAATCATCTCTACCTTCTCAAGGATAATTAGGGACAAGTAATCTCTGCCTTGGCAGAGATGCACACACCTTTAAAAAATTATAACTAGGAGAAAAGACTAAGCTAGAAGCAAATGGGAGACTAAATCTCCTGGTCTAAGTGGTTGTGTTTGAATTGGTTTTCTCCTAGCTTCACAGTGTTTTCAACAACAAGCAGAGATAGTCACACCTGTATTCGACTTTGCCCATGGATCTCACATGCACACACACACATCTACGCTTTTGCACATGCATACATATTCCAAAAGTAATGCAAGCATGGCTGTACTAACACATATGTGTACATATACACACATAAACACACGTGGGGTTTTGAGCTTAGATTGTTGGGGGGGGTGCGGTATCCCAGAATAGGAAGTCTGTTTTATACCTTTCTCCTTGTTCCACGGGCATTTTGAAAAATTCCTTGCCCCTGTTCAGTCCAAATTAGACCACTCAGCACAGTCCATTTATAGAACGTGGGGATGTTCTGAAGGATTTGCAATAGCATACGTGGAACAATTCGACAAGAATATATTTATTTGATTGCTTGTGTACACAGTTGGTCAAACTGCTTGTGAGCACTTGTGTTTAAGAGAGCACTTGTGAATTTCAAGGGCAGATTTTACGTGTCCTGATTTCAGAGCCAGTCTTCAATGTGATTGCCTCATGTCTCACTTGTTCTTGTGCAAATAAAGCTTTCAGAGTGCTTTTGCTTGCCTGCCTCCTCATTAATTCAAAAGGCCCGGAGAGAATGTTTCCAACATTGGGGGAGCCTAGGACCAGAGGGCACAACATCAGAATAGAAGGATGTCCATTTAGAACATATGAACAGGAATTTCTTTATCCAAATGGTGGTGAATCTGTGGAATTCATTATCACAAATGGCTGTGGTGGCCACATCATTGGGTATTTTAAAGTGGAGAGTGATAGGTTCCTGATTAATGAAGATGCCAAAAGTTGTGGGCAGAAGGCAAGAGAATGGGGTATATAGGGATAATAAGTCAGCCATGATGGCATACCGATAACCCAATTCTGCTCCAATGTCTTATGTCATAATACGGCAGCTGGAGAAGCCAGACTGTTTCAAGAGAAGATCCCACAGCCAACGCAGAGAAACAGTGATAACATTTCTGGTTGAACACACTCCATCAAATTCAAAGTAAAAATTAATTATCAATGTACTTATACACTCAGCGTCCCCTTTTTTAGATAGTGGCCACTGAGTGTATGTTCATGATCTTCTGCTGCTGTAGCCCATCCACTTCAAGGTTCAACATGTTGTGCATTCAGGGATATTCTTCTGCATACCACTGTTGTAACGTGTGGTTATTTGAGTTACTGTCACCTTCCTATCAGCTTGAACCAGTCTGGCCATTCTCCTCTGACCTCTCTCATTAACAAGGCATTTTCACCCACAGAACCGCCACTCACTGGATTTTTCTGTTTTTCTCACCATTCTCTGCAAACTCTAGAGACTGTTGTGTGTGAAAATCCCAGGAAATCAGCAGTTTCTGAGATACTCAAACCACCCTGTCTGGCACCAACAATCATTCCACGGTCAAAGTCACATAGGTCACATTTCTTCCCCATTCTGATGTTTCATATGAATAACAAATGAATCTCTTGACCATGTCTGCATGCTTTTATGTATTGAATTGCTGCCATATGATTGGCTAAATAGATATTTGCAAAGCGAACAGGTGTTCAGGTGTACCAAATAAACCTGAGTGTGTGTTACCATATGTTATCTTGAGATTCCTTTTCTTGCAGACATTTAAAGGAAAATAAAGAAAAGCAATAGAATTTATGAAAAAACTATACTTAAACAAAGACTGACAAATAACCAATAAAAAAGACAATTTGTGCAAATAAAAATAATGCAGAGAACATGAGTTGTAAAGAGTCTTTGACAGTGAATGTGTAGATAGTGTAATCAGTTCAGAGTTGTGTGTGAAGTTATCAGCACCAGTTCAGAGGCCTGATGACTGTAGAGTAATAATTGCTCCTGATCAGGTGATGTGAGCCTAAGGCTCTGTACCTCCTGCCTGATGGTAGTAGAGAGAAGAATGCATGGCCTGGATGGTGGGGATCTTTGATGATGGACGTTGTTTCCTTACGGCAGCATCCCAATTCTGGGGAGGGCTTTGCTTGTGATGGATTGGGCTGAATAATTTATTGATAACTGAAGGATAAATATCACCCATGATACATAGAACGTTACAATACAGTACAGGCCTTTCAGCCTATGATGTTGTGTCAGCCTTTAAAACTGCTCTTAGAGCAATCCAGCCCTTCACTCCTCCATAGCCCTGCATTTTTTTATCATCCATGTGTCTATCTAAGAATTTCTTAAATGCCCCTAATGCCTCTATCACCACCCATGACAGGGCATTCCACACAACCACCACTCTCTGTGTTAAAAACTTACCTCTGACATCCACCCCCCCCCCGTACTTTCCTCCAATCATTTCAAAATTATGGCCATTCATATTAGCCATTTCCACCCTGGGAAAAAGTCTCTGACTGTCCACTCGATTTATGCCTCTTATCATCTTGTGACTCTATCAAGTTACTTCTCTCCCTTCTTCACTCCAGTGAGAAAGTCCTAGTTCACTCAACCTATCGTCATAGGATAGGTTCTTTAATCCAGGCAGCATCCTGGTAAATTTCCTTTGCATCCTCTCAAAGATTCCAGAGTATTCCTATAATGAGGCGACAAGAACTAAACACAATACTCTAAGTGTGGTCTAACCAGGGTGTTATAGAGCTGCAACATTACCTCATGGCTCTTGACCTCAATCCCTTGACTAATGAAGGCCAACACACCATACACCCATACACAACCCTGTCAACTTGTGTGACAACTTCGAAGGATCTATGGACGTGGATAACAAGGGAAAGTCTCCTTTTCTTTCCCAGAGCAGTTCATTGTGACCTTTTCTGATTATATTTGGGTGTACTGTACTTGGTACTTTAGTATAAGTTTCCCACTCAAAGTTGGCACTTCTGACAGCTTCTCACTCACCTGGGCATGTGTGCCACCAGTCTGGACTGTTGCACTTAATGTCCCAGTGTGAAATGTCACAACTTTGAAACTGAACTCTGAACTTTAAAACTCTGTACCATCCACATTAAAGATAAAGGATTAATTTAAGATTAAAGATTAACTTTATCTGTCACATGTCCATTGAAACCTACTGTGAAAAGCATTGTTTTGTGTCAAATCAATGAGAATTGTGCTGTATGTGTCGCCAGCATGGTATGCACATAACTCAGTATACGTCTTTGGAAAATGGGAGGAAACCAGAGCACCCAGAGGAAAACCATATGGTCATGGGGGAAATGCACAAACTCCGCAGGAATTGGACCCTATTCTTACAGCTGGTTGCTGTAAAGTATTGCACTAATCACTAAACAACCAAAGAATATGGAGAATAATCAGACTGGTCCTCAGGTTAAATTTCTAAATTGGAGGAAGGCCAATTTTGATGGTATTAGAAAGGATCTGGTAGGTGTGGATTGGGACTGACTGTTTCTGGCAAACGTGTACTTGATAAGTGGGTGTCCTTCAAGAGTGAAATATTGAGAGTACAGAGTTTATATGTTCCAGTCAGAATAACAGGTTTAGGCAACTTTTATTATTTATGAGGAGTATTTTTAAATAAAACATTTAAGATGAGATTGACTAGGAGGAATATGGAACTAGGCAGAATAACAGTTAAGCTCAGACCAGATGGGGCAGTAGCACTTTATAATTCCATGGGTTGGCATCAGGAGATAGCAGCACTGATCATGTCACTCTGGGCAATAGTCTCACACACATCATTGCAAATTCCTTCATGCTCCCATGATACAACCGATCATGCAAATGCACATTTTCAGAATGAGGCCAAGTTTGGGGAAGAGAGGCCAGATGTTTGGTGAAAAAGGGTCAGAATAATCAGGGTCAAGGATCACGGCTCAGTGATCAGAGTTGGGGTCAGTGATCAAGACTCTAGATCTGGGTGAAAAGGGTATGGAATATGAACTCTGAAGATCATATGGGTGGGATGACAGATTTGTTGTGTGGGGCTAATGAGGATGGAAGGAACATACTGAATTGAGGGTGTTTGTGTGGTAGGGCACTGTGAAAGCAAACTAGTTCCTACATTGCTCACATGCAGGACAGCATGGTGACACAGCTCCAGCAAGCCAGGTTCCATTCTGAGCAGAGCTGTATGTGTGAAGTTTTCACATTAGCCTGTGACCCTATAAGCTTTCTCTTGTTTCCTCCAATCTCCAAAAGAAATGCAGATTGGTAGGTTAAGTAACTATTTTAAATTGCCCCTAGACTGTAGATGGGAATTAGACTTGATGAAAACATGAGGAGAAACAGGTCACGGGAAAGTAAGGGGTGGGGGGGGGGATTAGATTGTTCTGTAAAATAGCACGGAGTTGATGGGCTGAGCAGCTTCCTTCATTGTAGGCAAATACATACAAAGTGAAATGTGGATGACAGGACCTTGAAGATCCACAAACATGGCCCAGGGAAAAACATCTTCCTATTCACGAATGATTTTGAAATCACATCAAGCAAGAAGGTTTAACCCACCTAGAACTCTTTGCTTGAAAGTTAAGAACAAATGCTAAATGGGTCAGAGATGGGTGTCATAAACTGAAGAGATCCTGCAGATGCTGGAAATCCAGAGCAACACACAAAATTCAGGTCAGGCAGCATCTATAGAAAGAAATAAGCAGTCAATGTTTCATGCCAAGAATCACATTTCAGTGCAGATGGCGCTATTTTTAATTGCCCCATGCATGATCAAATTCTGAGGCAATGTTGATGTGCACCTGCTTAGACAGCAGTGTCTCTTTCTCACAGCTACTCTGATACTGCCCCAGTCCACCAGCTCCCTGGCCCAGGATGACAGTTATCAACCATTCACATGCACAGCTCACTCCATTGCCTCACTCCTGAGGAAGAAGGGAGCCTACATAAAGACTTAGAGATTAGGAGAATGGACGAAGAAATGGTAGATAGAAGTGTGTAAGACTATAAGACCATAAGATACAGTATAGCAGCAGTGTTAAGCCATTTGACCTATCAAGAGTGCGCTGCCATTTCATCATGGCTGATCCATTTTTCCTCTCAGCCTCAATCTCCTGCTTTCTCCTTGTATTCCTTCATGCCCTGACCAATCAAGAATCTATCAACCTCTGCCTTAAATATACATAAAGACTTGGCCTCCACAGCTGCTTGTGGTAAAGAATTCCACAGATTCACCTCTCTCTGGCTAAAGAAATTTCTCATCATCTCCGTTCTAAAAGGACGTCACTCTATTCTGAGGTTGTGCCTGCTGGTCTTAGACTCTCCCACCATAGGAAATATTCTCTCCACATTCACTTTATCAAGGCCTTTCATCATTTGACAGATTTCAACGAGGTCACCTCTCATTCTTTTGAATTCCAGCTAATACAGGCCCAGAGCCATCAAACACTTCAAATGACAAGTCATTCAATCCTGAATTATTTTCGTGTACCTTCTTTGTACTCTCACCAGGTTCAGCACATCCTTTCTAAGCTCAAAACTCCTCACAATACTCCAAGTGAGGCCCCGTCAGTACTTCAAAAAAGTCTCAACATTATATCCTTGCTTTTATATTCTAGTCCTCTTGAAATGAATGCTAACATCACATTTGCCTTCTTCACCAGAGACTCAACCTGCAAATTAACCTTTAGAGAATCCTACATAAGGATCCCATCCCTTTGCACCTCTGATTTTTGTATTTTCTCTCCATTTAGAAAATAGTCAGCCCTTTCATTTCTTCTGCTAAAGTACATGATCATACATTTCCTGAAACTCTATTCCATCTGCCATTTCTTTGCCCATTCTTTTAATCTGTCTAAGTATTTCTGGAGCCTCTCTACTTCCCCAAAACTACCATTCCCTCCACCTATCTTCATATCATCTGCAAACTTTGCAACAAAGCCATCAATTCCATCATTCAAATCATTGACATATAACGTAAAAAGAATTGGTCCCAACACAGACCCCTGTGGAACACCACTAGTCACCAGCAACCAATCAGAAAAGGTTTCCTTTTTTCCCATTCTTTTCCCCCTGCTAATTAGCCACTGCTATATCCATGCTAGAATCTTTCTTGTAATATTATCGGTATTAGCTTGTGAAGCTCCTTGTCAAAGGCCTTCTGAAAATCCAAGCACACAACATTAACCAATTCTCCTTTGTCTATCTGGCTTGTTATTTCTTCAAAGAATTCCAACAGATTTGTCAGACAAGATTTTCCCTTGAGGAAACCATGCTGACTACAGCCTATTTTATCATCTGCTTCCAAATACTCCAAAGCCTCATCCCTAACAATCGACTCCAACATCTTCCCAACCATTGAGGTCAGACTAATTGGCCTATAGTTTCCTTTCTTCTGTCTCTCTCCCTTCCTGAAGAGTGAAGCGACATTTGCATTTTTGCAGTCTTCCGGAACTATGTTGAAATCTATTGACTCTTGAAAGATCATTACTAATGCCTCCACAATCTCTTCAGCCACCTCTTTCAGAACACTGGGGTGTGCACCATCTGGTCCAGGTGACTTATCTACCTTCAGACCTTTCTGTTATCCAAGAATCTTCTCTCCAGTAATGGTAACTTCACATACTTCAGATACTTCACTGCCATTATGATGTGCCATTTTCTACCTGCTCCACTGCTGAGATCTTGATTGGATTACTCTTTCTCTATGACTTCTCCCTTGAGCTTACCACCATAGGTAAACTCCAGGTGGCATCACTCTCAGGATCTCACGAGCTCACAAGCCTCTTCGCCACGACAAGGTGACGATCCTCAAAGAAGGCCAAATAAAACATGGCTTGAATATCAGACAAAAGCAATTAGGTGAACCTGGAGATGCTAGAATGTAAAACCCATTTGTTGCCTTAAAGAAATACAAGTCACTATCCTTTCTGGGCTCATCTATATCTCCTGACCAAAAACAAAGGGGCTGCAACTTCAATGATTTCAATAATTTCAATGATTCCAAGTTCCCTGGCCCCCATCATCTTTATTTCACTATGGATGTCCAGTCCCTATACACCTCCATCCCCACCAGGAAGGCATCACCATTTCTTTCTGGACACCAGACCCAACCAGTTCCCCTCCACCATCACTCTCCTCTGCCCAGGGGAACTTGTCCTCACTTTTAATCATTTCTCCTTTGGCTCCTCCCACTTCCTTCAAACAAAAGGTGTAGCCATGGGAACTTGCATGGGTCCTATGCCTGCCTTTTTGTCAGCTATGAGGAACAGTCTATGTTCCAAGCCTACCCTAGTGTCACTCTCCAACTTCTCCCACGCTACATCTATGACTGCATTGGTGCTGCTTCCTGTACCTATGCAGAGCTCGTCAACTTCATCAACTTTGCCTCCAACTTCCACCCTGTCCACAAATTTACCTGGTCCTTTTCTGACACCTCCCTGCCCTTTCTCAATCTCTCTGTCTCTATCTCTGGAGACTGCTGATCTACTAATGTCTAATATAAACCCACAGACACTCACAGTTGCCTGTACTATTCCTCTTCCCACCCTGTTACTTGTAAAAATGCCATCCCCTTCTCTCAATTCCTCCGTCTACGCTGCATCTGCTCTCAGAACGAGGTTTTTCATTTCCTCCTTTTTCAAATAACGGGGTTTCCCTTCCTCCACCATTAATGCTGCCCTCAATCGCATCTCTTCCATTTCACGCATGTCTGCCCTCACCCCATCCCCCTGCCACCCCACCAGGGATGGATTCCTCTTGTCCTCACCTACCACCCCACCAGCCTTCACATCCAGCATATAATTCTCTGGAACTTCTGCCATCTCCAACTGGATCCCACCACCAAACACATCTTTCCCACACCACCCTCGTCCACTTTCTGTTTTCCACAGGGATCACTCACTACACGACTCCTTTGTCCGTTTGTCTTCCCCCCCCACCCCCCCATTGATCTCCCTCCTGCAACTTATCCTTGCAAGCAGAACAAATGCTACACCTGCCCCTGCATCTCGTCCCTCATTACCATTCAGAGCCCCAGACAGTCCTTCCAGGTGAGGCGACACTTCACCTGTGAGTTTGCAAGGGTCATATACTGTGTTCGGTGCTCCCAGTGTGGCCTCCTGTATATCAGTGAGACCCAACGTAGATTGGGAAATTGCTTTGCTGAGCACCTACACTCCGATTTTAAATCTACATCCCTTTCCCATTCCAATATGTCAATCCATGGCCTCCTCTACTGTCGTGATGAGGCCACACTCAGGTTGGAGGAACAACACCTTATATACCGGCTGGGTAGCCTCCAACCTGATGGCATGAACATCGATTTCTCAAACTTCTGTTAATACCTCCCCCCTTCACCATTCCCCATCTCCTTTTCCCTCTCTCAGCTTATCTCCTTACCTACCCATCACTTGGCTCTGGTGCTCCTCCCCCTTTTCTTTCTTCCATGGCTTTCTGTCCTCTCCTATTAATTCCCCCTTCTCCAGCCCTGGATCTCTTTCACTTACCAGCTTCCCAGCTCTTTACTTCACCCCTCTCCCTCCCGGTTTCACATATCACCTCCCCTCCCCCCACCTTTTAAATCTACTCCTCATCTTTTTTTCTCCAGTCCTGCTGAAGGGTCTCAGCCGAAACATTGACTGTACTCTTTTCCATAGATGCTGCCTGAGCTGCTGAGTTCCTCTGGCATTGTGTGTGTGTTGCTTTGGGTTTCCAGCATCTGCAGACTTTCTCTTGTTTGCATCTTCACCAGCCGAGTGGAATGGCCGAACAAGACAATCAGGTTCATCAATTTTTAGGCAAACTAGACATATAAAAATTACGGCACGGAAACAGGCCATCTTGGCCCTTCTAGTCCGTGCCGAATGCTTACTCTCACCTAGTCCCACTGACCTGCATTCAGCCCATAACCCTCCATTCCTTTCCTGTCCATATACCTATCTAATTTTTTTAAATGACAAAATTATTTAAATCATTTAAATAGACAACAGGCTTTTCTGTGAATATTCACATTCTTGACAGTGAATGCAAATAAATGTAAAATATACAGGTCATGGGACCAGATGCCGATAAGGAGATTCATTACATAATGGCTGCTCCATTATTATTTCTGTCCACGAGGAACAAAAGACAATAAAGGGATTTGTGTGACTCTGGAGCTTAGCACTCTACACTGGAGTGGCAGAATAATGTACTCCATGTCCAAAATCCAGTGTCAAAGTTCAAAATAAATTTATTATTGATGTACGTACAGTATATGTCACCATATATCACCTTGAGATTCATTTTCTTGCAGGCATTTGCACAAGAATCAAGAAATGCAATATAATTTATGAAAAGCTATACATAACAAAGACTGACAAACAGCTAATGAGCAAAAGAGGACAAATCAAATAATAAATTTTAAAAAGTAAATAAATACTCCTGAGAACATGAGTCTTTGAAAGTGAGTCTGTAGGTTGTGGAGTCAGCTCAGTGTTGAGGTGAGTGGTTCAGGAGCCTGATGGTTGTTGGGTAATACCTAACATTCCTCTACCTCCTTTCTGATGGTGGTCGTGAGAAGAATGCATGGCCTGGATGACAGGGGTCCTTGATGATGGATGCTGCATTTCTCATAAATGTGCTCAACGTGGTACTGGCCAGGGATGGTGATCGAGACAAGAGGAGAAAGACTGTCTCTGGTGACAGTATCACAGACATGGAAAAGGATTCACATGGCTGCTATTTTTAGCCAAATCAGAAACACATTCTGTGTAATGGGTACATAGAACATTTTATGATCTTGTGGCAAATCAAATAAAAATCATTTCTGTGGAATTTAGGGCTGGAATCCAATCAAAGACTTTCCACTATTTGTTGTGGATACAAAGCTGAGTGGTGGCTGGTAAGTGGAGCAGATTACTGTGCTTCAGTTGCCAACATGAACTGTTTACTCAGTAAAAGCCCACTCAAGGAAAGAAAGTATAGATTTCAACATCCTGGCTGTCATCACCTCACCTTAACAAGCACATGAAAATAAACTATTTCCACCAAACTGGTTCAGTCCCAAAGGCTGCCTTTCTATTTTGATCCATATTGTCTATTTTTTAATTCAATGTTTTCTATTGAAGCTTGCAAAGTTCAGCATGGCATTATAATCCAAAACCAAAGAAAAACATGTATCCTGTGATCAATAAACCTGATTGGACAGCTACATGGATAGGGAGATATTTAGAGATACATGGGTCAAGTACAGGCAAATGAGGTTAGTGCAGGTAGGCATCGTGGTAAGTATGAACAAGTTGTGCTGAAGGGCTGTATAAACCTATGAATTCAATGAACCTAAAATGGTCCATGAACACTACCTCATTATTCCTCTTTTGCAATGTTTATTTATTTTTATTGTAATTTATAGTAATTTCATGTATTGTACTGCTTCCATAAAACAACAAATTTCAGTATGTAAGTCAGTAAAGAATGATTCTGATCAATATACCTGTTCAATTTCATGCTAAAAAGTTAACTGGTAAAGAAGGTCTCAGAGTCTTGCTTTTTGTCCAGAATGTTTTCAATTATTTATTTCTCTTTTCCAGAAACATTTTTCCACTCACGATTGGCAGGTTTCAAAAACTCACTGCCTGAATGGGTGGCGGAGATAGAAACCCTCAGTGACTGTTTCAGCTGGGTAACAAAGCTAATAGATTCATTTTAGATCAAATGGGCTGAATAGCCTCCTCTTGATTATATATTTTTTATGATTCAAAAGAGAGGCAAATACACTCAAGTGGTCACAGCACAAATGGTGGATGTGATTTTGATTTCAACATTTAAGAAAAATTTGGATAGTTACATGGATGGGAGGGATATGGAGGGCTATGGTCCTGGTGCAGGTCAATGGGAGTAGGCACATAAAGGGTTCGGCATGGACTAGATGGGCTGAAGGGCCTACTTCTGTGCTGTAGTCTTCTATGACTATGACTCAGTGGCCATTTTATTAGGTACATCTGTACACCAGCTCATTAATTCAAATATCTTGTCAGCCAATCATGTAGCAGCAACTCAATGCATAAAAGATTGCAGACATGGGCACGAGTTTTTGTTGTTGTTCAGACTAAACATCAGAATGGGGGAAAAATGTAATCTAAGTGTCTTTGACCTTTGTTGTCAGACAAGGTGGTTTGAGTAACTCAAATAGGCACGCATTACAACAGTGGTGTACACAACAGCGTCACAACATGACGACCTTGAAGACGATGGGCTACAGCAGCAGAAGACCACAAACAGACACTCAGCGGCCACTCTATTAGGTACAGAAGGTGTCTAATAAAGTGGTCACTGAGTGTATTTTTATGATTCAAAAGACAGTTCAATATATGTAATTGTAACCCTCAACAGCGTAATATCACTTACATCTCATGAGATCTATGCACTGGGATACTGACAGAGGTAGAGGTTAAAAGTGGAGAATACATATGAGTTGCCTCTGTTTTCACTTTAGCATCTGTTACTCATTACTTTTATTTTTTATTTAGAGATACAGCATGGTAACAGGTCCTTCTCCCCACCCCTTCCAACGAGCCCACGCCATTCATTTACACCCATGTGACCAATTAACCTATTAACCCACACGTCTTTGGAACGTGGAAGGAAACAGGAGCACCCAGAAGAAACCCATGCGGTCATGGGGAGAACTTTCAAACTCCTTGCAGACAGCAGCAGGAATTGAACCAGGGTCGCTTTTGCCTTAATAGCATCGCACTAACCGCAACACTACCGTGCCATTGATACTCACAGCTGGACATGAGTGTCCCTTTAAGAGTCCTGGTATCATAGCTGGGCACGACTGTCCCTTCAAGAGCCCAGGAAATTCCAGCACATTTCATTCTGGAACTCAAAACCCCAAGCTGATTGATTAGTGGACTTGGCTCCATTGCTGGATTTGCTCTTTTATTTAATCATTCAGGGGATGCGGACATCACTGGCAAGACCATTATTTATTGTGCGTCGCCAATTGGCCTTGAAATAGGAAAGCAGTGAAGAGTCAACTGCATTGAAAGATCTGCAGTTACATATAGACTAGATAGATTAAGGCAAATTTCATTTCTTAAAGCTATTAGTGAAACAGATGATTTTTTATCATAATTCAGCACTTTCGTTTTAACATTTACTGAAGTTTTCTTATTTTAAAAAAGCAAATCCAGTATCATTTAATGTTAATCACACAGTGCCAGTGCAATGTATAGTACAGCACAGCAATAGGCCCTTTGGCCCACAATGTCTGTACTGAACACCATGCTAAATTAAACTATTTCTCTTTTGCCTGCACATAATCACTATCCCTCCATAGTTCCTGGGCATTAGCATCTCAGAGGATCTATCATATTGAAGCAATTATCATCTATCATATTGAGGCCCAACATACTGAAGCAATCATGATGAAGGCACACCAGTGGCTCTACGTCATTAGGAGTTTGAGGAGATTTAGTATGTCACCAAAATCTATAGCAGATTTCTATAGATGTCCCATGGAGTGCATTCTGCCTGGTTACATCAACACTTGGTATGGAGGTTCTAATGCACAGGACTGATGAAAGCTGCAGAGGGATTTAGATTCATGTGACAACATCGTGGGCACTAGCCTCCACACCATCGAGTACATCTTCAAAAGGTGGCACCTCAAGAAGGCAGCATCTATCAAGAAGGGCTGCCAACATTCGGGACGTAATCTCTTCTCATTACTGCCACCAGGGAGGAGGTACAAGAGTCTGAAAACACACACTCAACATTTGAAGAACAGATTCTTCCCCTCGACCATCGGATTTCTGAACAGTCCATGAGCCCATAAACACTACCTCACTATCCCTCTTTTTGAACTATTTATTTATTTATTTATTTATTTTATATTGTAACATAGCAACTTTTAATGTCTTGCCCACAAAACAACAAATTGTACAACATATGACAGTGATACTAAACCTGAATAGGGCCAGAGCCATCAAATGCTCTCTTAACTTTCCCCTCTCACCATAAATTAATGTCCCCAATACTTGACAATTCTACTCTGGAAAAATATTCGGACTATCTAGCTTCAGTGGTGCCCAGCCATTTTTGGGTTACCACCCCCTTGGTTCCCACACCATATCCCCTCTCCCTTTACTACCATTACATGAAAGCTAGAAAGAATTTTGATTTATGATGCACTGTAAAATAAAATTATTTTATTTTACGGTGCAAATTCAAAGCAGTGACAAATAATGGCAAAAATTGCTCATCTATTTAAAGCTACAAATAAAATTACTTCTTTATTTAATTACAGTAAAAATGATTTTCATCAACAAATTTAGAGCATACATTAGTAGTCCAACTATTCACTACTTCATTGCTTTTTCACGTTTCAATGAGATGGCTGGGCTTGGTGCAGTGATATCAGCTTCTCAACATCAGGCTGAATGTCACTCAGAAGGAGTCTCAGGTCCCCACATTCAGTAATTTGATTTGAAAGAAGTTGGATGACTGCACTAAATCCACACTCCACTAAATATGATGTTGGAAAGGCAATAAAGAACATCTTGACCTTGTGTTCTACAGTGCAGGATAACTTCCAGAGATTTCTTTCTACAACCAACAGTCTTAATATGATTTTTTGAACCTCAACTTCAGCTCAAAATCACTTTGTACTGAGATCAGTTCTTCCTCCATCCTTCCTGTTAATTCCTCATTATGAGTGTTCATGAATGGATTTATTATACAATCTGGAATCTGGATCGAGAGAAGATCCTGAAATCTCTCTGACATGTCTTTATGCAGCTGACAAATAAGCAATGCAGTGCCTAATATTCTTGAGTTGATTACTGAATGAAACATTCAAATCTTCAAAGAATTTTATCAGTTTCAAAAAGTGTATTTTCCTTTTGAAAGCCATCTGACTTCTGTGTGCAACTGCAATCATTAAAACTATACATCATTCTCAATTCAAAGCTCTCAAAGTAGTTGAAAATTGAGATCATGGGACTTGATTTTATGTACTGCTGTGATAAAGATATTTAATGATTTGTGTAGCCAATCACTTGTGTTACCTTTTACTGACAAGATGTTGCCTGTGACTTACACAATGAATGGCAAATATCTTAAGTTCAGCTTTTTTCAAGAAAATAATAAACCCATGGTGGTGTCCCATCACTAACAGTGCCTCATCTGTTTTGCAAGCAAGAATGTTGGTGAGCAGAATATCTTTCTATTTGAAAAATTACCACCCTTTATATCTGTTTCCTGTCCTCTTGCAAATAACAACTGTTGAGCCATGTCTTCATCTTTTATGAAGTGAATATGACCAAAGAGTAAAGATTTGTTGCCTGGAAAAGTTGACTCATAAGTATGTTACACTGTGAGTCTGCCACATTCTCATACATTTCATCTATTTGTCTTTGAACAGAGTTGTCGCTGAGCGAATCATTTTAATTTTCTGGTCTGGTGTTTCTGCAAAACAGTACTCAGACCTCCCTTACTGGCAGCAGAATCAGTTCTACTCCAATTGTATGGGGCTTTCCAGGTTTAGTAATGAGCAATGAAATGTTGTATGAAGCATACAAACCCATCACTGTATTGTTGTGAAGTGCTGACAAACATGTTTTGAAGTGTTTTTCTTTCTGAAAGTTTTCATGAAGTGACTGAAAATAAGCCAAGTTGTTATTTGCTTTATTCGAGTGTGTTCTCTTCAAATGTTCCAGGAGCCTGGACTGTTTCGTTGCTTCATTTGGAAAAACACAACACACACATTGGCTGCTACTTGTTGCTTGGTGCTGGTATAATCCATATTTCAGATACTCCACACTATACTGTCTGCACTTCCTTTTTTATTTGGTCTCCTTCTGCCATGTTCATTATGGATTAATGACCACAGTAAAACTATTGTTTAATTCCAAGCTCAAGCACTGTGATCAATAAAGAAGAAAGTTATGATGTCATCATAGCTCAGCCATAAACTGACTCTCTTGCTGAGGGTATACAAAGTGGGGCAGCAATATCTCAATTGGCCCATGGGCTAGAGAAATGTGGTCAAGGCCATTCGAAAGGGCAGATTCTGAACTTTACCCAGTTGAATGCCATACCCTAATTCACAGGAATTATGTCACTGCATGATTAGAGTATGGGAATCATACTAGCTAACACTGTAGTGACAGGCCCAGAAATAACACAATTTCTTCTGTCCAGATTATTGGAATCTGGAGCAATGCACAAAATACTGGAGAAACTCAGAGAGTCAGACAGCATCTGTAGAGGGAAATAGACAGTCAGCATTTCAGCTCACAGTCCTTCATTTGTTCAGACAAAAGGTCTCAACCCACAACATTGACTGTCCTTTTCCCTCCACCGATGTTGCCTGGCCCACTGAGTTTCTCCATCATCTGGTTTGTTGCTGTGAACTACTCTTTGGTGAAGAAGACTAGCAAAGAGATTAAAAGAAGAACTGATGGGCATGCGAGAGAGAATAAGTTGCAGTGCTGCAAGAAAGGGAATAGGACTGATGGAACTGCTCTGTCCTGTTGAAGAGTCTCGGCCCAAAACGTCAACTGTTTATTCCTTTCCATAGATGTATCCTGGCCTGCTGAGTTCCTCCAGCATCTTGTGTGTTGCTCTGGATTTCCAGCATCTGCAGAATCTCTTGTGTTTTAGAACATAGAACATAGAAAACCTACAGCACAATACAGGCCCTTCAGCCCACAATGCTGTGCCGAACATGTACTTACTTAGAAATTACCTAAGGTCACCCATTTGTTTTATCCAGAGCTTGTATTGCGCTGAAGGGCCTCTTTCCAGCATGGCAATATAGCATTTAGCACAATCACTTTGCAGCATCAGCGATCACTGAGCACTGATTGAAGTTCAATTACCACCATGGTCTGTAAGGAGTTTGTACGTTTTCACTGTGTGGATTTCCTCCAAGTGCTCTGGTTCCCTCCCACATTTCAAAGACGTACAACTAGGGTGAGGGTTAGTAAGCTGTGGGCACCGGAAGCATGTAAACACTTGCAAGCTGATAAAGTGTTTCAGAACCATAGAACCATAGAACACTACAGCACAGCCCTTCAGCCCTCCATGTTGTGCCGACCCAAATAATCCTTAAAAAAAGTACTAAACCCACACTACCCCATAACCCTCCATTTTTCTTTCATCCATGTGCCTGTCCAAGAGGCTCTTAAATATCCCTAATGTTTTAGCCTCCACCACCATCCCTGGCAAGTCATTCCAGGCACTCACAACCCTCTGTGTAAAAAAACTTACCCCTGATGTCTCCCCTAAACTTCCCTCCCTTAATTTTGCACATATGCCCTCTGGTGTTTGCTATTGGTGCCCTGGGAAACAGGTACTGACAATCCACCCTATCTATGCCTCTCTTAATCTTGTAGACCTCTATCAGGTCCCCTCTCATATTTCTACGCTCCAAAGAGAAAAGTCCCAGCTCTGCTAACCTTGCTTCATATGATTTGTTCTCCAATCCAGGCAACATCCTGGTAAATCTCCTCTGCACCCTCTCCATAGCTTCCACATCCTTCCTATAATGAGGTGACCAGAATTGAACACAATACTATAAGTGCGGTCTCACCAGAGATTTGTAGAGTTGCAACATGACCTCTCTACTCTTGAACTCAATCCCCCTGTTAATGAAGCCTAGCATCCCATAGCCCTTCTTAACTACCCTATCAACCTGTGCAGCGACCTTGAGGGATGTATGGATTTGAACCCCAAGGTCCCTTTGTTCATCCACACTCTTAAGTAACTGACCATTAATCCTGTACTCAGTCTTCTGGTTTGTCCTTCCAAAATGCATCACATCACACTTGTCCGGATTGAACTCCATCTGCCATTTTTCTGCCCAACTCTGCAGCCTGTCTATATCCTCTTGTAACCTTCGACCATCTACAGCTCCATCCACAACTCCTCCAATCTTCGTGTCATCTGTAAACTTACTCACCCATCCTTCCGCCTCTACATCCAGGTCATTTATAAAAATCACAAATAGCAGGGGTCCCAGGACAGATCCCTACGGCACTCCGCTAGTCACCGACCTCCAGGCAGAATACTTTCCTTCCACAACTACCCTCTGCTTTCTTCCTTTAAGCCAATTTTTTATCCAAACAGCCAAGGTTCCACTTATCCCATGCCTCATGACTTTCTGGATGAGTCTCTCATGAGGGACCTTGTCAAATGCTTTGTTAAAGTTCATGTAGACCACATCCACTGCCCTACCCTCATCAATTTCTTTTGTTACCTCTTCAAAAAACTCAATCAGGCTCATGAGACACGATCTTCCCTTCACAAAGCCATGTTGACTATCCATGAGTAGACTGTACTTCTCCAAATGCTCGTAGATCCTATCCTTAAGAATCCTTTCCAGTAGTTTGCAGACCACCAACGTAAGACTCACTGGTCTATAGTTCCCAGGTTTCTCCCTATTTCCTTTTTTAAACAAGGGAACAACATTTGCCATTCTCCAGTCCTCCGGCACTTCCCCTGCAACCAAAGAGGATTCAAAGATCATGGCTAATACTCCTGTGATCTCTTCTCTCAATTCCCACAACAACCTGGGGTGTATCATATCCAGCCGTGGGGATTTATCAATCTTAATGTTTTTAAGAAGATCCAACACTTCTTCTTCCTTAATCTCCACATTGTCCAGCACACAGGCCTGCTCTACTTCGACCTCATCCTGATCAAGATCCTTTTCACTTGTGAATACTGAAGCAAAGTATTCATTTAGGACCTCCCCAACTTCCTCCGCTTCCAGGCACATGTTGCCCTCTTTATCCTTTAGCGGTCCCACCTTCATTCTCGTCATCCTCCTATTCTTCACATACGCATAGAACGCCTTGGGGTTCTCCTTAATCCTACATGCCAAGGCCTTCTCATGCCCCCTTCGAGCTCTCCTAAGTCCTTTCTTTAGCTCCTTCCTGGCTACCCTATATTTCTCATAAGCCCCTCCTACTTCCTGATTCTTATATCTAACATATGCTTCCTTTTTCCTCTTGACGAGTTGCCTCACATGTTTCGTCAGCCATGGTTCCCTTTTCCTACCATTTTTTCCTTGCCTCAGTGGGAGAAACCTATCCTGAACCCAGCTCAAGTGGTCCCCAAACTTCTCCAAACTTCTGTGCTTTCCCCTTTGAACATCTGTTTCCAATTTACTCTCACTAGTTCCTGCCTCATCCCTTCAAAGTTAGCCCTTCCCCAGTTCAGCACTTTACCATTTCGTCTGACTTTATCCCTTTCCATAGCTATGCTGAAGCTAAGGGAGTTGTGGTCACTCTCACCAAAATGCTCCCCCACCAAGAGGTCTGTCACCTGACCAGGTTCATTACCCAGAACTAGATCCAGTATAGCCTCTCCTCTCATCAGCCAGTCCACATACTGTGTCAGGAATCCTTCTTGCACACACCTGACAAATTCAGCCCCATCTAACCCCCTTGCACTCAGGAGGGTTGAGGGAAGTTGAAATCACCCATAACTACTACCCTGTATTTCCTGCACCATTCTAAAATCTGCCTGCTTATCTGCTCCTCGGTATCCCGAGGGCTATTTGGGGGCCTATAGACTACTCCCAGCACAGTGATTGATCCCTTCCTATTTCTGACTTCCACCCAGACTGACTCCGTGGACACTCCCTCTGCAGTGTCCTCCCTTTCTATAGCCGTGATCCTATCCCTGACCAGCAATGGCACTCCCCCCCTCCTTTTCTACCTCCCATCCTATTCCTTTTAAAACACCTGAATCCCGGGACCTGCATCATCCAATCCTGCCCTTCCTCCAACCGTGCTTCAGTAACGGCCACAACATCGTAGTTCCACGTACTAATCCATGTTCTAAGTTCATCCTCCTTGTTCCTAATACTCCTAGCATTGAAATAGACACATTTCAACCCCTTTAACTGGCTACAATTATGTTCTGTCCCCTGCCTGTCCTTCCTCATCAACTCAGAACTCTTAGCATCTTGCTCTTGTCCTTCTACCTTAATCCCTGCACTCACATTCTGATTCCCACCCCCTGCCAAACTAGTTTAAACCCTCCCCAACAGCTCTATCAAACCTGACCACCAGGATATTGGTCCCCCTGGGATTCAAGTGCAACCCGTCCTTTTTGTACAGGTCACACCCGCCCCAAAAGAGGTCCCAATGATCCAGAAATCTGAATCCCTGACCCCTGCTCCAATCCCTCAGCCACACATTTATCCTCCACCTCATTCTATTCCTATTCTCACTGTTGTGTGGCACAGGCAGTAATCCCGAGATTACTACCTTTGAGGTCCTGCTTTTCAACTTCCTTCCTAACTCCCTGTAGTCTTCTTTCAGGACCTCTTCCCTTTTCCTACCTATGTCATTGGTACCAATATGTACCACGACCTCTGGCTGTTCTCCCTCCCACTGCAGGATATCTTGGACGCGATCAGAAACATCCTTGTCCCTGGCACCTGGGAGGTAAACTACCATCCGACTTTCTTTCCTGCATCCACAGAATCGCCTGTCTGAACCCCTGACTATAGAGTCCCCTATCACTGCTGCCTTCCTCTTCCTTTCCCTACCATTCTGAGCCACAGGGCCGGACTCTGTGCCAGAGGCACGGCCACTGCCACTTCCTCCAGGTAGGCTGTTCCCCCCAACAGTACTCATACAGGAGTACTTATTGTCAAGGGGTACAGCCACAGGGGTACTCTCTAGTACCTGACCCTTCTCCTTCCCCCTCCTGACTGTGACCCATTTCTCTGTTCCTCATGGCCCCGGAGTGACCACCTGCCTGTAACTCCTCTCTATCACCTCCTCACTCCCCCGACCAGACGAAGGTCATCGAGCTGCAGCTCCAGTTCCCTAACACGGTCCCTTAGGAGTCGCATCTCATTGCACCAGGTGCAGATGTGGCTGTCCAGGACACCGGGAGACTCCAGGACCTCCCACATCTGACACAGACCACAGAAAACTGGCCTCACACACGTACTACCTCCTTTTGGAATCAACAACTGCCTCACCTCGTCCCGTTACCGCCGAAGCCCATGGAGCCAAAGCCCTTTCACTCTGCTGCCTCTCACTCCGCTGCCCGCTGGATATGGCTGCCTTCTTTTTAAACTGTTCACGCTGTCCCGTGGCTAAGCCCCGCTTCATCCCTTGCAGAGTCCCACTGCAACCCAGGCTGTCCACAGATAGCTCCCCCCCCACTTCACCTGACTCAGTGGGAGAAGGGCCGGGAGTCTCTTCCTCAATCAATGGGGAGTTAGCAAAAGGCAGCATGTACCACGTATCCAGGTTCTCATGCTCTGAATCAGTATCCCTTTCAGGGGTGGGGGCCAGCCTAACCTCTCCTGCAGTGGGCCCTGCAGTCGCCCCGCATTTCTGCAGAGTCCTCTTACTAGGTGTAGGCTCCAAGTTGGGCTCTGGGTCTACCTGCCCCTCTTGTCCCAGGGGCAGCAGGTGGTTCCGATGGAGAAGCTTGACAGGCCCATTCTCATTGTTTGGTTTCATCCAGAAAACTGGTAGGTTTGACATTTGACTCTCCACCATATAGGTCGTAGCCGCCCAGTGGTCAGCCAACTTGTGCTTTTCAGGTAGCCTCAAATTCCTTATGAGGACCCAGTCTCCCGGCAGGAGTTGGGAGAACCTCACCTTTAGATCATACCTCTTCTTATTTCCTTGATTCTGCTTGGCAGCCATGACCCCAGATACTTCATAAGCCCTTTTCAGTTCTCATTTCAAGTCAGACACGTACTTCAGATTAGTAATTCGCCCTCGTCAGTCCCAAAACAAAGGTCAATGGGTAACCTCGCCTCACGCCCAAACATCAGAGAATATGGCGAGTACCCAGTAGCTTCACTTCAGGTACAGTTATATCTGTGGACCAAATGTCCAATATGTTGACTCCACCTGCTCTTCTTGCTGATCTCCAAGGTCGCGAGCATGTCTAGCAAGGTCCGATTAAACCTCTCAGGCTGGGGATCACCCTGTGGGTGATAGGACGTGGTCCTCGACTTCTCGACTCCAAGCATGCCCTGTAACTCACGGATGAGTCTGCTCTCGAAATCCTGTCCCTGATCACTATGTATCCACCAGGGAGGGCCATAATAAATTAAATATTTCTTCCATAACACTTTGGCCACCGTGGACACCCTCTGGTCCTTGGCAGGAAAAGCCTGTGCATATCTGGTGTAGTGGTCTGTGATGACTAAGACCATGTTGATGGCATCAAGTTCTAATGACAGGAAATTCATATACACCAGGTCCAGGGGCCCCGCACTCTGCACGTGGGACAAGGGAGCTGCCCGTGTAGGCAGTGTCTTCTGCCGTATGCATCAAATGGAAGGGTCTTGGCCCGAAACGTCGACAGTGCTTCTCCTTATAGATGCTGCCTGGCCTGCTGTGTTCCACCAGCATTTTGTGTGTGTTGTTTAAATTTCCAGCATCTGCAGATTTCCTTGTGTTTGCTCTTTAAATGCACGACTTGTAGTTTTCTCCGGCCTCCAACATTCGGGGCCAGTAAAACCGGTCTCGGAGCAATCCATAGGTCTTTTCAACCCCCAAATGTAAAAAACCATCATGAAGTGACTTCAACGTAATCCTCCGATACTTCTCCGGTAGAACTAGCTGGCAACGCCAAGGTCGGTCTGGGGTGATGTGACCCGGTATAGGATCTGGTTCCACAACTCCAACTGAGGCCATTCTCTCAGTAATGGAGGCACCACCACGTGTTTCGTCTTCTCTGCCTGAGCCATTGTCTCCCTTTTCAATCGCTGATGAAATGATACTGATGCCCGGATCATCTTGCTGAGCAGCTGCCACTTCCTCAGAACTCAATTCCGGCAGCTGATTTGTCTTCAGAGCAGTCAGGTGAATGGGAATGGCGTCATCAGAAGCTCCCAATTGATCCACCACTCAATTCTGCCCCTTCTTTGCCTCTGCCTTCACAGTGATGGCAAACTGACACAGGGCTATCACCCCCAGAGCAGGAATGCTCTCCCACTCCGTAACTTCAGGCTGAAATCATAGGCAGACAACACCGCCAACCATCGATGGCCTGTAGCAACCAGTTTCACTGAGATCAGGATATAAATTAGGGGATTGATGTCTGTTCTCATCTCAAACTCAGCCCCATAGAGATAGTCATAATTGATGTACAACATAAAAATAAGTGGTCCCAACACAGACCCCTGTGGAATGCCGGTAGTCACTGGCAGCCAACCAGAAAAAGCTGCTTTTATTCCCACTCTGCCTACTGCCAATCTGCCAATGCTTTATCCAGGCTAGTATCTTTCCTGTAATACCATGGGCTCGGGGCTTGTTAAGCAACCTTATGTGTGGCACTTTGTCAAAAGCCTTCTGAAAATCCAAGTGCACAACATCCCCTGATTATTCTTTGTCTATCCTGCTTGTTATTTCTTCTAAGAATTCCAACAGATTGATCAGGAAAAATTTTCCCTTAAGGAAACCAAGTTGACCTTGACCTACTTTGTTATGTGCCTCCAAGTATCTCAAAACCAGATCCTTAACAATCAACTCCAACATCCTCCCAACCACTGAGGTCAGACTAACTTCCTTTCTTCTGCCTCCTTCCCTTCATGAAGAGTAGAGTGACATTTGCAATTTTCCATCCTCCAGTATCATGCCAGAATCTATTGATTCTTGAAAGATCATTGCTAATGTCTCAACAATATCTTCAACTACACCTTTCAGAACTCTGGAGTGTAGTCCATCTGGTCCAGATAACTTACCTACCTTCAGAGCTTTCAGCTTCGCAAACACCTTCTCGTTAGTCATAGCAACTGCACTTACTTCTGCCCCCTGACACTCTCAAATTTCTGGTATACTGCTATGTCTTCCCCAGTGACAACTGAAGGAAAATGCTTATTAAGTTCATCTGCCATTTCTTTGTCCACCATTTTGACCTCTCCAGCATCATCTTCCAGTGGTCCGATATCTGCTCTTGTCTCTCTTTGACTCTTTATCTATCTGAAAAGACTTTCAGTATGCTCTGTGATATTATTGGCTAGCTTATGTTCATATTTCATCTTTTCTCTCCTCTTGCTTTTTTGCCAGATTTCTGCTGGTGTTTATAGGCTTCCCACTAACTTTTGCCATATTATTTGCCCTCTCTTGCTTTTATGCTGTCTTTGACTTCCCTTGTCAGCCATGGTGACCTCATCCTCCCTTTAGAATACTTAATTTTTAGCGATGAATATGTCCTACATTTTCTGAAGTACTCCCAGAAACTCTAGCCATTGCTGATCTGTCTTTATCCCTGCTAGTATCCCTTTCCAGACAAATTTAACCAGCTCCTCTCTCATGACTCTGTAATTCCCTTTACCCCACTGTAATACTGATGCATCTCATTTTAGCTTTTTCTTCTCAAACTACAGGGTGAATTCTATCATATTATGATCATTGTTTCCCTAAGAGTTCCTTTATCTTAAACTCCCTAATAAAATCTGGTTTATTACACAACACACGACCAGGATTGCCTTTTCCCTGATGGGCTCAACCTCAAGCTGTTCTAAAATACATTTCGTGGGATGGTGCCAGAGGATTGGCGTATTGCTTATGTGGTTCCATTGTTTAAAAAGGGTTCTAAGAGTAAACCTAACAATTATCGGCCTGTAAATTTGACATCAGTGGTGGGTAAATTAATGGAAAGTATTCTCAGAGATGGTATATATAATTATCTGGATAGACAGGGTCTGGTTATAATCATATAACCATATAACAATTACAGCATGGAAACAGGCCATCTCGGCCCTTCTAGTCCGTGCCGACGCTTACACTCACCTAGTCCCACTGGCCCGTACTCAGCCCATAACCCTCCATTCCTTTCCTGTCCATATACCTATCCAATTTTACTTTAAATGACAATACCAAACCTGCCTCTACCACTTCTACTGGAAGCTCATTCCACACAGCTACCACTCTCTGAGTAAAGAAATTCCCCTCGTGCAACCCTTAAACTTTTGCCCCCTAACTCTCAAATCATGTCCTCTTGTTTGAATCTCCCCTACTCTCAATGGAAAAAGCCTATCCACGTCAACTTGACCTATCCCCCTCATTATTTTAAATGCCTCTATCAAGTCCCCTCTCGACCTTCTACACTCCAAATAAAGACCTAACTTGTTCAGCCTTTCCCTGTAACTTAGGTGCTGAAACCCAGGTAACATTCCGGTAAATCTTCTCTGTACTCTCTCTATTTTGTTGATATTTTTCCTATAATTCGGTGACCAGAACTGTACACAATACTCCAAATTTGGCCTTACCAATGCCTTGTATAATTTTAACATTACATCCCAACTCCTATACTCAATGCTCTGATTTATAAAGGCCAGCATACCAAAAGCTTTCTTCACCACCCTATCCACATGAGATTCCACCTTCAGGGAACTGTGCACCATTATTCCTAGATCACTCTGTTCTACTGCATTCTTCAACGCCCTATCATTTACGATGTATGTCCTATTTGGATTATCCCTACCAAAATGTAGCACCTCACATTTATCAGCATTAAACTCCATCTGCCATCGTTCAGCCCACTCTTCTAACTGGCCTAAATCTCTCTGCAAGCTTTGAAAACCTACTTCATTATCCACAACGGCACCTACCTTAGTATCATCTGCATACTTACTAATCCAATTTACCACCCCATCATCCAGATCATTAATGTATATGACAAACAACATTGGACCCAGTACAGATCCCTGAGGCACACCACTAGTCACCGGCCTCCAACCTGACAAACAGTTATCCACCACTGCTCTCTGGCATCTCCCATCCAGCCACTGTTGAATCCATTTTACTACTTCAATATTAATACCTAACGATTGAACCTTCCTAACTAACCTTCCATGTGGAACCTTGTCAAAGGCCTTACTGAAGTCCATATAGACAACATCCACTGCCTTACCCTCATCAACTTTCCTCGTAACTTCTTCAAAAAATTCAATAAGATTTGTCAAACATGACCTTCCACACACAAATCCATGCTGACTATTCCTAACGGGCGAGGCAAGGTAGGTTTAGGGTTCAGTTTTTCCTGTTATTTGAGGAAAGAGGTAATTATGAGTGTGAGGGCAGCTTGTCATTCTCAGTGTCGGATGTGGGAGGTCCTGGAGTCTCCTAGCCTCCCGGACGTCCACATCTGCGCCAGATGTGCCGAGCTGCAGCTCCTAAGGGATCATGTCAGGGAACTGGAGATGCAGCTCAATGACCTTTGTCTGGTCAGGGAGAGCGAGGAGGTGATAGACAGGAGTTACAGGCAGGTGGTCACACCAGGGCCACGGGAGACAGTTAAGTGGGTCACAGGTAGGAGGAGGAAGGGGAAGAGTAAGGCACACCTATACATGGACGATTTAAAATCATACTCTGCTTCATCAGTAAAGCTAAATCAATTAATTCAAATAGAACTATTTTCTGGAGATATAAACAGGAACTTTGGACTGGATAAATGCAGAACATTAAATGTAAATAGAGCTAATAGAATACAAAACAGAGCAGCAGGATACAATACAACCGATGGATGAATAAGAAATATATCAGTATCTGAGATATCAACAAGGAAAGAAAATAGATCATAGTGCAATAAAGGGAAAACTTTTGACAGAACTTACTTCAAGGCTTAGGAAAATCTGCCAGAGCTCAACAGTAAAAATATAATAAAGGCAATAAACACTTTCACTATACCCAAATTAATGTATTCTTTTCGAATAATATCTTTGTCCCTAAAGGATCTGGAAAATTTACAAAGAAAAATAAGAACTGAAATGTTTATTTTAGAAAATACTATGTACACTTGAATGCACTTAGATTAACATTACCCAAGAAAGAAGGAGGAAGAGGAATATAGATAAAAAAATTTACACAACAGCTAGTTAAAATTTCTAAGGATATATTTTCGGATATGAAAACAAGATTCAGCACTCCACGCGAGCATATGTAATTCTGATAACGGCACACTTCTGATAAGTGAAAGCACAACCCAAAAAATGAAGACATTATCACTATAGAAGAAAGAGTTAACCAATGGAAGAGCATGACCCTCCATGGAAGGCATCCCCATGAGCTGAGCAGACTAGATGCCGACAAGGAAGAGTCAAATGTTTGGCTCTGAGATGGAGATGGAGATGGAGAGCTCTTCCCAGAAATAGTGGGGTTCCTTGTGGCAATACAGACCAGGTGGTTAACACAAAAAAATTATCAAAAAAGCTAACAAATTCAAGTCAATAAATGCAGAAAATACCAAGAGAAACCAGAAACAATTCAACACATTACAGGATTCTGCAGCAGTTTACAGCAATCTGATTCATCACACAGGTACAATCAAGTAACAAACATCATTCACCAAAATCTTGCTTTAAAATAAAAACTCATAAAAGACACCATACCTGACTATAAATACAAGCCTGATCCAGCTTTAGAGTCGGAGTCCTACAGATTATATTATGACCGATCTATTATCACAATCCATAATAACCATCCAAATATAGGTAATATTGCAGGATAAACAAGCAAGAACAACTTACTGAATATACAGTATATAGCCATTACAAGCACACATAACATACAGAAATCAACGTGAATTGAAAGAGGAAATTGAAAGACTATGGAATATGAACAGGGTCTATACATGTCCCAATCTGCAATATCTGCAGTAATATCTGCAACTGGCATCATCCCAAAGCCATCACACAGTAACATTTGGTATTTAGGGCTACACAGTAATATCTATGTAAATCTCCAGAAAGCCACAATACTAAACACCACTAGAATAGTCCTGAAGTTCCTAGCAATTGAGAAATGGATGATCATACCTCAGGTTTTACCAGCTTGAGCTGAGAAAAAATAAAAATACTGTAATGATAGCTAATAAATAAGCAATAAATATAGAGAACATGAGATAAAGTGTCCTTGAAAGTGAGTCCGTAAGCTGTGGGGTGAGTGAAGTTGAGTGAAGTTATTCAAAAGCCTGATGGTTGAGAGGTAATAACTGTTCCTAAACCAGGTGCTCTGAGTCCTGAGGCTCCTGTACCTCCTTCCTGTTGGCAGCAGTGAGAAGAGAGCATGGCCTGGGTAGTGGGGGTCCTTGATGATTGATGCTGCTTTCCTGCGACAACACTCCATGTAGATATGCTCAATGGTAGGGAGAGTTTTACCCATGATGGACTGGGCCATATGCATTACTTGTTATAGGATTTTCTGCTCAAGCGCATTGGTGTTTCCATACCAGGCCATGATGCAGTTAGTCCCCCACCACACAGTTTTGGATGACATGCTGAAATTTGCTAACTGACATGCTTTCTCCATAATGGCATTTACAGAGCAGATCTTCTGAAATTATAAAACTCTGGAATTTAAAGTTGTTGGTTCTCTCCATCTCTGATTCTCCCAATGAGGACTGATTTATGGGCCTCCAGTTTCATCCTCCTGAAGTCAATAATCAGCTTCTTTGATGTTAAACTCCCAATGATGATTTTCTTTCAGCCCCATCTCTGTGATGCCCACAACATCATACCTGCCAGCTCTAAGATAATCCCATTCCCATGCCTATTTCCTTGTAAACTATACCCTTTCACATTCCCTTTCACTTATTCTCCTGACAACCACCAAAAAGAGGCCCTATTTACAGCAGGTAATTAAGAACATAAGACACAGGGTCAGAATTAGGCCATTCAGCTCATTGAGTCTGCTCTGACATTCCATCATGGCTAATTTATTATCTCTCTCAACATCTTTCTCCCGCCTTGTCCCCGTAACCTTTGATGCCCTGATTAATCAAAGAAACCTATCAACCTCTGCCTTAAATATACTCAATGACTTGGCCCGCACAATTGGCTGTGGCAAAGAATTCCACAGATTCACCACTCTCTGGCTAAAGAAATTTTTCCTCATATCTGTTCTGAATGAACGTCACTCAATTTTGAGGCTGTGTCCTCTGGTCCTAAACACCCACCAATATAGGAAACATATATTCAAACCTTTATCCAAATCTTTCAATATTTGATAGGTTTCAATGAGATTCCCCCCCCCCAACACACACCTCATTCTTCTAAACTCCAGCAAGTACAAGCCTAGAACCATCAAACGCGCCTGATATGTTAACCCTTTCATTCCTAGAATCATTCTCATGAACCTCCTCTGCACTGTCTCCAATGCCTGCACAAGCCTTCTTAGATAAAGGGTCCAAAACTGCTCACAATACTCACAAAGTGCGGTCTGACAAATGCCTTATAAAGCCATAGTATAACATCCTTGCTCTTCTATTCTAGTCCTCTCAAAATGAATGCTAATGTTGCATTGGCCTTCCTTACCACCAATTCAAACTGCAAGATAACCTTCAGGGAATCCTGCACGAGAATTCCCAAGTCCCTCTGCAACTCTGATTTTCTAATTTTCTCCCCATTTACAAAATAGTCCACAGTTTTATTCCTTTGACCAAAGTGCATGACCGTGCATTTCTCTACATTATATTCTACCTGCCAATTCTTTGCCCATTCCCCCAATCTGTCCAAGTCCTTCTGCAGATGCCTTGCTTCCTCAAAACTACTTGCCCTCCAACCTATCTTTGTATCATCAGCATAGAAGAGGGGGGAGTGAGGTGGGTGTATGGAGGGACAGAGGAATAAAAAGAAATAAAGAAATCTTGGAAGACAAGGTCAAGCAGAACCTGTGCCATGTGGGCGACATGGCGTGCTGATGTTTACTGGGTGAGCAAGCTCAGTGGATGTGTTTAAAAAGAAGATAACTAAACCATCAATTCCTTCATCCAAATCATTGACATACAACGTGAAAAGAAGCAACTCCAACACTGACCCCTGCAGCACACAACTAGTCACCTGCAGCCAACCAGAAAAGGCCCCCTTTATTTCCACTCTTTGCCTCCTGGCAATCATCCAATCTTCTATCCATGCTAGTATCTTTCCTGAAATACCAAGGGCTCTTAACTTGTTAAGCAGCCTCATGTGTGGCACCTTGTCAAGGGCCTTTTGAAAATCCAAGTACACAACATCATCCAATTCCCCTTTGTCTATCCTGCCTGTAATTTCCTCAAAGAATTCCAACAGATATGTCAAGCACGATCTCCCCTTTAGAAAACCATGCTGACTTTGACCTATGTTGTCATGACCCTCCAAGTACCCCAGAAATCGTCCTTAATAATAGACTCCAACATCTTTCCAAACACTGAAGTAAGCTAACTGGCCTATAATTTCCTTTCTTCTGCCTCCCTCCCCCCCCCCCCCAAAGCCTTCTCTCCTCCTGCCCCAGACAATAAGCAGAAAAGCATCAACCCTCCCTCCCTCCCTCCACTCATTTCAGCAGAAAGCGTCAGTGCCCACCACCCACCAAGCAACAGCAAAGTGCCCAGAGACCATGATCTTCAATAAACAAGACCTATTGCTTAACCAACAATTTGACGTGCCACAGGCTTTCTCTCACTAACAAGGGACAGAGAGGTGTTTCACATTTCATATCGAAAGGGATAACGTTCACTGTTATGAAGTTACAATCTGGTGCATCGCTTTTTATTCCAGTTACCCGACTCAAGAATCAGCAGCAAACTAAAAAAGAGAGAGAGAGAGAGCGGTCAATCAGCTCCAGAGACCCGCATCCACAGCATCTGCTGCCCTGAAATCCTGACGTTCCTTCTTCAACAACACCTCAGTCAGTGGCATCGGCATGGAATCGGTTGTCCACAGAGTCACATGGGGCCGCACCCAGCATCTTCCAAGCCACTCCTGGAGAATATGAGCTTCAAGAGTGGGATCTCATCCATGGTGAAAAACCGCAGTTTGAGTGCAATTATTGATCAGGGACTTCAACAGAAACCAAGCCATCTTGAAAAGGAGAAAAAAGACATTAAAGAGAGAAATTTAAGCTGTTCCCGCAGATGAGCTCAAAGAAGCAGCCATTTGGCCCCATCTTAACATTGGATGGTAAAAATTGTGCAAGTGCAAAAATAATAATAAATAATATTGGGAACATGAGTTGAAGAGTCCTTGAAAGTGAGTCCATAGGTTGTGCACTCAGTTCATTGCTGAGGTGAGTGAAGTTACCCACGTTGGTTCAGTAACCTGATAGTTGTAGGGTAATAACTCTGCAAGGAGTGAGACAGTATTCACAAGAAGACCTTGTAAATAAGAGCATAAGGCCATTAGATATTGGAGCAGAAGTAGGCCATTCGGCCCATCGAGTCTGCTCCGCCATTCAATCGTGGGCTGATCCAATTCTTCTAACCCTTCCAGTCATCTTCACTCCCCTGCCTTCTTCCCATACCCTTTAATGCCCTGGCTAATCAAGAACCTATCTATCAATGACTTGGCCTCCACAGCTGCTCATGACAACAAATTCCACAGATTTATCACCCTCTGACTAAAGTAATTTCTCCACATCTCTGTTCCTGTAGGTGGCGCGACACAGGGCAGCAATGGCCTTTCGGATCTGGTGCTACTTTAATTTAGTTTTTTAATTTAATTTTAAGGCACAATTAGGGTTTAGGGCAATGGATAACAGAGTGACTATTTACCATCGCCAGATACTGCTACAGTACCGAGATCGCCCAAAAACAAACCTTCATGGAAATCTGCTGGGTAGATTGCACGATCTCGGCTTGCTGACAGAATCAGGCCTGCAGTCCTGGGAGTTGCCTGATGCTGGTGACCGGAGGTGGAGACATCGTAAGTGGTGTGCGAGGAAGCGGAACCGAGGCGAGTGGGCAGGAGTCTGTGCCAGGAAAAAAGCAAGTCCTAGCCGGCCGTCCATTCTACTCTCAAATGGACATTAAATTGGACTACATCTGTGGCAACGAAATACTCAGCGGGAGTACAGAAACGGACAGAATCCCAGGCGCCACCATTCAGCTGATTATTTATGTAACATCGGACTACCAACCTACTGATCTCTGCTGTGCCTATTGTCTAGTTAATTATTTATTGTAATGCCTGCACTGTTCTGTGTACTTTATGCAGTCCTGGGTAGGTCTGTAGTCTAGTGTAGTTTTTGTGTTGGTTTACGTAGTTCAGTGTAGTTTTTGTATTGTTCATGTAGCACCATGGTCCTGAAAAACGTCGTCTTGTTTTTACTGTGTACTGTACCAACAGTTATGGTCAAAATGACAATAAAAGCAACTTGACTTGACTTGACTAAATGGACATCCTTCAATCCTGAAGTCATGCCCTCTTGTCCTAGACTCCCCTACCATGGGAAATAACTTTGCCATATCTAATCTGTTCAGGTCTTTTAACATTCGGAATGCTTCTATGAGATCCCCCCTCATTCTCCTGAACTCCAGGGAATACAGTCCAAGAGCTGCCAGACATTCCTCATATGGTAACCCTTTCATTCCTGGAAACATTCTCGTCAATCTTCTCTGAACCCTCTCCAATGTCAGTGTATCTTTTCTAAAATAAGGAACTCAAAACTGTAGACAATACTCCAAGTGTGGTCTCACGAGTGCCTTATAGAGCCTCAACATCACATCCCTGCTCTTATATTCTACATCTCTAGAAATGAATGCCAACATTGCATTTGCCTTCTTCACCACTGACTCAACCTGGAGATTAACCTTTAGGGTATCCTGCACAAGGACTCTTAAGTCCCTTGGCATCTCTGCATTTTCAATTCTCTCCCCATCTAAATAATAGTCTGCCCACTTATTTCTTCCACAAAGTGCATGACCATACACTTTCCAACATTGTATTTCATTTGCCACTTCTTTGCCCATTCCCCTAAACTATCTAAGTCTCTCTGCAGGCTCTCTGTTTCCTCAACACTACCCGCTCCTCCACCTATCTTTGTATCATCGGCAAATTTAGCCACAGATCCATTAATACCATAGTCCAAATCATTTACATACATCGCAAAAAGCATCGGTCCCAACACCGTCCCCTGTGGAACTCCACTGGTAACTGGCAGCCAGCCAGAATAGGATCCCTTTATTCCCATTCTCTGTTTTCTGCCAATCAGCCAATGCTCCACCCATGCTAGTAACTTCCCTGTAATTCCATGGGCTCTTATCTTGCTAAGCAGCCTCGTGCAGCACCTTGTCAATAGCCAAGAAATGCATAGCAGTAACATGGAAATCCGATTCCTTTGTACATATTGATCATTGGAATAAAGCAATACAAAGTTGTGTACCCCTTGAGAAGATTACTTATACCCTTAGGAATGGATACGCTATCTTTATTGAGATTTGGCAACCATATTTGGATTACTTAAATGCCCGGATTGTTTAACTTATTTATTTTAATTCTTTTAAATTAATATATCTCTTATTATAAGCTAGTTTCTTAAATTTGTATTTTGAACTGACTCTGAGAGCTGGATGCCTACTCTTTTTCTTTTTTCCCTCTTTTCTTTCTTCTTCTCTTCTTTCCTCTGTCTCTTATGTTTTGGGATAGGTGTTCTTTTTTTCTCTTGGACTTATTAATGTATTTGAATTAATTTTTTTAATATGTATCAAATGTTGTATTAATTGAGTTCTTATATTTCTTCTTTTAAAAATTTAAATAAAATATGGAAAAAAAACACGGACCCCTGTGGAACTCCACTGGTAACTGGCAGCCAGCCAGAATAGAATCCCTTTATTCCCACTCTCTATTTTCTGCCAATCAGCCAATGCTCCACCCATGCTAGTAAATTCCCTGTAATTCCATGGGATTTTACCTTGCTGAACAGCCTCATGCAGCACCTTGTCAAAGGGCGTCTGAAAATCCAAGTACACCACGTCTACTACATCTCCTTTGTCTACCCTGCTTGTAATTTCCTCAAAAAATTGCAGTAGGTTAGTCAGGCAGGATTTTCCTTTCAGGAAACCATGCTGGCTTTGGCCTATCTTGTTATGTGCCTCCAGGTACTCCGTAATCTCATCCCTAACAATCGATTCCAACAACTTCCCAACCACTGATGTCAGGCTAACAGGTCTATAGTTTCCTTTCTGCTGCCATCCACCCTTCTTAAATAGCGGAGTAACATTTTCAATTTTCCAGTCATCTGGTACAATGCCGGAATCTATTGATTCTTGAAAAATCATTGTTAATGCCTCCGCAATCTCTCCAGCTACTTCCTTCAGAACCCAAGGGTGTATTCCATCAGGTCCTGTAGATTTATCCATCTTCAGACCATTAAGCTTCCTGAGCACCTTCTCAGTCATAATTTTCACTGCACATACTTCACTTCCCTGACACTCTTGAATGTCCGGTACACTGCAGATGTCTTCCACTGTGAAGACTGATGCAAAATACACATTCAGTTCCTCTGCCATCTCTGTATCTCTCATTACAATATCTCCAGCGTCACTTTCTATTGGTCACAACTCTCTTTTACCTTTTATATACTTAAAAAAGGTTTTAGTATTTCCTTTGATATTAGTCGCCAGCTTTCTTTCATAATTCATCTTTTCCTTCCTAATGACCTTCTTAGTTTCTTTCTGCAAGTTTCTAAAAGCTTCCCAATCCTCTACCTTCTCACTAGCTTTGGCTTCCTTGTATGCCCTCTCTTTTGCTGTTACTTTGGCTCTGACTTCACTTGTTAGCTACGGTAGCATTCTTCTTCCATTCAAAAATTTCTCCTCATTTGGAATATGTCTGTTTTGCACTTCCCTCATTTTTTGCAGAATCTCCAGCCATTGCTGCTGTGCTGTCCTTCCTGCTGGTGTCCCTTTCCAGTCAACTTCGGCCAGTTCCCCTCTCATGCCACTGTAATTTCCCTTATTCCACTGAAATACCAACACATTGGAATTTAGTTTCTCCTTCTCAAATTTCAAAGTGAACTTGATCATATTGTGATCACTTTTCCCTAAGGGTTCCTTAACCTTAATCTCTCTTATCACCTCCGGATCATTGCACAACAGCCAATCCCCGAGTGGACTCAACAACAAGCTGTTCTAAAAAGCCATCCCTTAGACATTCTACAAATTCTCTCTTGAGGTCCAGTACTGGCCTGGTTTTCCCAATCCACTTTCATGTTAAAATCCCCAGTGATTATCCATGACATTGCTCTTCTGACATGCCTTTTCTATCTCCTGCTGTAATTTGTAATCCACCTCCCGGCTGCTGTTTGGAGGCCTGTATACAACTGCCATTAGGGTCCTTTTACCCTTGCCATTTCTTAACTCAACCCATAGAGACTCTACACCTTCTGATCCTATGTCATCCCTTTCTAATGATTTAATATTATTTCTTATATACACCACTCCCTCTGCCTGCTAACCTATCTTTCTGATACATTGTATATCCTTGGACATTCAGCTCCCAATGGCAGTCATCCTTTAGCCACAACATCATACTTGCCAATCTCTAACTAAATTTCAAGATTGTCCATTTTATTCATTATGCTGTGTGCATTCAAATATAACACTTACAGTCCAGTATTTGTTGCTTTCTGTTTTAACTGCACCATGCCTCTACTGCCCTGCAACTCATGCCACTGGCTGTGATTATGCCTCATCTCCTGCCTGTCCTTTCTATAATCTCTGTTGCACGCTATCTTTGATTTATTTCTGTTTTCCCCTTCCTCAGCCCTATCACTTTGGTTCCCATCCCCCTGCCAAATTAATTTAAACCCTCCTGAACAGCTCTATTAACCCTGCCTGCTAGAATATTTGACCCCTTTGGATTCAGGTGTAACCTGTCCTTTTTGTACAGGTCATACCTCCCCCAGAAGAGACCCCAGTGATCCAGGAACCTGAAGTCTTGCCCCCTACACCAGTCTCTCAGCCACACATTAATATGCTTGATCATACTATTCTTGCACTCATTAGCACGTGGCACAGGCAACAATCCATCCTGAGATTACTACCCTGGAGGACCTGCTTTTCAGCCTCCTACCCAACTCCCTGAATTCTCTCTTCAGGACCTCCTCCCTTTTTCTACCTGTGTCATTGGTACTGTGACGGGGTCCTGAATTACCCCTATGAACTGTGCTTTTGAAAAGAGAGAGGGAGGTGTTGTTCAACACCAGACACCTTGTTATTGAGAGAGAGAGAGAGAGAGGTGAAGACTGCTCGGAGATGGTGTTATGGTTTCTCTGCAAGCATGTTTACACTTTTGCAAGGACACTCAGCTTCTGTATTCTTACAGAGGGGGAAGGGAGGAGCTGCTTGATGGACAACTGGTGTCCAGCACAGTGAGATAAATAGAAGGTCCGCTGATAGACCTACAGACACATGGTTTTGGACACCGAATGAGCTTTGTTGTGCCCACAGAAAAGGTGGGTTTTGGAGGATCGATCAGGCGGATTGATCAGTGGCTCTCGCAGTGTGAAAGGGTGTGACCGGTGGGAAGTTATTCGTGTGTCCAACCCTCGCCTGGGTTGATAATTCCACCACGGAAGAACGGTCTCCTGTGTTGTGGTCACAGTCGGTGACTTCTAAAGGATTTCGGAGGACAACAGGAAGATCGACGGCATCAGCTCACCTGAAGAACTAAACATCTCTCTCTCTCTCTCTCTCCATCAGTACTCAATTCCATGCCACGAACTGAACTGAACTTTACTCATCACCATAAGACTATATCTATTCACCCCTAGGCTTGAAGAAGCTTGGTTTTCATATATTTCCACACTTCTATATATAAAATCATTGTTAACCTGTTTAATATATCTGAATTTATATTACTGTATTGCGTAGTTACTAATAAATACCTTTAGTTAGTAGCAATACTGGACTCCAAAGTGTTTTCTATTTCTACTAGTTCTTTAACCCGTCACGGGGTACATGACAGTACCAACGTGTACCAAGAATTCTAGCTGTTCACACTCTCCCTTCAGAATACTCTGCACCTGATCGAAGATATCCAGTATCCTAGCACCTGGGAGGCAACACACCATGTGGGTATCTCTATCAGGCTGACAGAACCTCCTGTCTGTTCCCCTCACTATGGAATCCCCATGACTTCCGCACTCCTCATCTTCCTCTTTCCCTTCTGCACCAAGGAACCAGGCTCAGTGCCAGAGACTGGATCGCCGTTGTCGTCCTCTATCAGGTCATCCCCCTCAACAGCACCCAAAACACAATAACGATTACTAAGGAGGATAGTCACAGGGATGTTCTCTACTATCTGAGCTCTTCCCTTCCCTTCCCTGACAGTCACCCACTTATCTAATTCCTGCAGCCTCGGGGTGACTAACCCCCTGTAGCTCCTCTCTATCTCCTGCTCACTTTCCATAATAAGCTGTGGGTCATCAAGCCGCAGCTCCAGATCCCTAACACAGTCTCTCAGGAGCTGCATCTCGGTGCGCCTGGTGCAGATGTGGCCATCTGGGAGACTGGAAGATTCCCAGGATTCCCACATCTGACACCCAGAGCAAAGTACTAACCCTACAGACATACCGTCTATTCCTTAAAAAAAATGCAAGGGAAAAACATAGTCCACTTACCCACTTACCTCGCCGAAGCCCAAATGAGCCAAAACCCCACCACTCTGACTCAGACCACTCCATCGATGACCGCTCTGCTAGGCAGTGTCTTCCTTTTATGTCTGAACTTTCCCTGCTCTCCAACTCACAATTAGTGCTCCCATTATAGCCGAGTTTCCACAAAGCTTTCTCCTTTTAAACTTCACTCCTGGACCTGTGCGCCGCCTCGTCTCTCATAGACTTGCCATCTCTGGGTAAATGCACACAGTGGTCACTTTATTAGGTACAGGGTGTACCTAATAAAGTGACCACTGAGTATTTAATCCTGTCTTTAAGTTTCTTGTAATGAACAAATTTTCAAAACAGATGACCAAAAAGATGTTTGATGTCCTCATGAGATTTCTGTTGAGGTGGTTTACTGTTCTGTCCTGGGAATTCCTAGAAATTTGAATTGAAAATACACGTGGACTAAGATGTTAACTGTCCTGTGCTATCATCAGTGGGATCATCAGTTGATCTGCCACCTGTCTTCAGGAGTTTCGGCCTGCTTATGATCAAGACTCCCTCGAGGTGGTGGGCCAGCAGTGCTAAAGCACCACCTCCCACTGGTGAGCTTAACAACTTGGCATCTGCCTCTATCAGAGTTGTTGGTCGCTTCCATCCAACAGATAGTCTACTCTTCAGGTGTCTATGCAGCTACTGAAGAGTTTACAAAAGATGGATACACTGTCTGACTATCTGCCCCTTTGGACGTACTTAGTCCACACCCATGATGATCCTGTCTCTGCTGCCTCAGCTACAGCCGCAGTTGTAGCCACGGTTGACTTGATCTCTCTTCTAGTGAAGCCAAGGTCACGCAGCCACTTCTGGGAAGTGAACGCAATAAAGCCACGGCAACCTACTTCGAATGGATAATAATGTATAATCCTGGAAAAATGCTGTCCCACATTGATAACAATGTCCCTACCAAATCTACAAATTCTCACTTATGTCTTTCGCATATCAGACAACTGGATAAGAAGGGAAGGGGTGAATTAAATAGGAAATTGTGTCCACAAAATGTTTGAAACCCTGCTGGGAACTGTTAAAATTAAAGACTGTGATGTATCTGTACCAAAGCCAATAAATCCTTAATGGGAATATAGAAATGCACACTGATGTTATCCAACAAACAACACAGAATCTGCTGAGATGGTTGCTGGTGGCTCATCTGCTGATTGTGCTGATGAACAGTCCAGAGTCTGTGAGATGAAGACATATAATACCAGTTGACCCCATTATTTAGAACAGTACTGGCCACATGTGGTTAATCAGAAATCCAGATGTGGATAATTGCAATTCCTGTGATTAATATTGAATTTTATTAATGAGTTGATCCACTTGACCCGAAACAGGAGCGTGTGGACTATGGCAGTCAGAGCTCAAACTGGGCATGGCACCTGATGGTACCTGATGATGATGATGTGATTAATATACACTCAGTGGCCACTTTATTGGCTACAGGATTGGAACCCAATGTGGCGTTCTGCTGCTGTAGCTCATTCAGTTCAAAGTTTGACACGTTGTGTATTCAGAGATGCTCTTCTACAAACCACTTTAGTAGCACATAGTTATTTAAGTTACTGTCGCCTTCCTGTCAGTTTGAACCAGTCTGGCCATTCTCCTCTGATCTCTCTCATTAACAAGGCATTTTCACCCACAGAACTGCCACTCACTGGACTTTTCTTTGTGGTTTGCTCCATTCTCAGTAAAATCTAGAACTGCTGTGTGTGAAAATCCCAGGAGATCAGCAGTTTCTGAGATACTCAAACTGCCACATCAGGCACCAACCATCATTCCATGGTCAAAGTCACTTAGGTCACATTTCTTCCCCATTCTGATGTTTGGTCTGAACAACAACTGAACCACTTGACCAGGTCTGCATGCTTTAATGCATTTAGTTGTTGCCACATGATTGGCTGATTAGATATTAGCATTAACGACCAGGGCTAGAGGTGTACCTAATAAAGTGGCCACTGAGTGTACACCATCATTGAATATGTGAATTCAGTTCTCTACCAACAAACAGAGGCAGATAGCTATTAACTTCCCTGTAATTCCATCAAAATTCTAAGTAAATTTATTATCAAAGAATGTATGTCACCATACACTACCCTGAGATGGTATGTTCTTAGCATGAGATATGGGAGCTCTGGGAGACCTCCAGTCTCCCTGATAACTACATATGCATGAAGTGCACTTAACTGCAGTTCCTTAGAGACCTGCAGTTTGAGAACCTTCAGTTCATACAGAAGAATGAGGAGGTGATAGGCAAGAGCTACAGGGAGGTAGTCACCCCTAAGTTGCAAGAGACAGGTACCCGGGTGACTTTCAGGAGAGTGAAAGGACCAGTACAGAGTATCCTTGTGGCCGTTCCGCTCAAAAATAAGTATACCATTTTGGATACTGTTGGTGGGAACGATCTACCACAGGGAAGCTACAGGAACCAAGCCCCTAGAACTGAGTCTGGCTCTGTGGCTCAGAAGGGAAGAGGAGGGAAGAGGACAGCAGTAGTGATAGGGGATTCCATAACTAGAGGAGCAATAGACAATAGCCAATAGGTGCAGGAGTAGGCCACTCAGCCCTTCGAGCCAGCACCTCCATTCAATGTGATCATGGTTGATCATACACAATCAGTACCCCGTTCCTGCCTTCTCCCCATATCCCTCGACTCCACTATCATTAAGAGCTCTATCTAACTTTTTCTTGAAAGCATCCAGAGAATTGGCCTCCACTGCCTTCTGAGGCAGAGCATTCCATAGATCCACAACTCTCTGAGTGAAAAAGTTTTTCCTGAACTCCATACTAAATGGCCTACCCCTTATTCTTAAACTGTGGCCTCTGGTTCTGGACTCGCCCAACATCGGGAACATGTTTCCTGCCTCTAGCGTGTCCAATCCCTTAATAATCTTGTATGCTTCAATCAGATCCCCTCTCATCCTTCTAAATTCCAGTGTATACAAGCCCAGTCGCTCCAATTTTTCAACATATGACAGTCCCGCCATCCCAGGAATTAACCTTGTGAACCTACGCTGCACTCCCTCAATAGCAAGAATGTCCTTCCTCAAATTTGGAGACCAAAATGGAACACAATACTCCAGGTGTGGTCTCACCAGGGCCCTGTACAACTGCAGAAGGATCTCTTTGCTCCTATACTCAACTCCCCTTGTTATGAGCAGAAAGCAGATTCTGTGGGTGTGAAAGAAACACCTGGATGGTATGTTGCCTCCCAGGTGACAGGGTCAGGTATGTCCCCGATCGGTTCCATGGCATTCTAAATAGGGAGGGTGAACAGCCAAAAGTTGTGGCATATATTGGTACCAACAACATAAGGAGGAAAAGGGAGGAGGTCCTAAGGAAAGAATATAGGGAGTTAGGCAGAAAACTGAAAAGCAGTTCCTCCAGGGTAGTAATGTCTGCCACATGCCAGTGAGGGTAGTAGGTAGTAGGCAGCCATCGATCCCAGGAGTTCATGGGTTTGCGCCTCTGGTGGACTATGTCCTCTCCGGGGTGCAAGCCTGGGCGAGAAGATTTGAAGAACTGGCTGTTGCCCATGCAGCGGGCTCCCTCTCTCCACGTCACTGATGTAGTCCAAGGGAAGGGCAAGCACTGATACAGCCTGGTACCACTGTCATCGCAGAGGTTGACAGAGTGAAGTTATAAACAACATCAAACTGCCTTAGGGATCCTGGCTCTGGATTTCTTCCTCGGGGTTTACTCCCGAAGCCTTTCCCATGGGAGGGTACGGCCGCAAGGCAGCGGAGGTTTAAAATCAGAGTTTTCCTTCTCCTAGGCGGGCTGCTGTCCAAGGCTGATCAGCCCCACCTACCTGACAGTGAGGATAAGAATAGGATGATTTGGCAGATGAAGGCATAGCTGAGGAACCAGTGCAAGGGGCAGGGTTTCATATTTCTGGATCATTGGGATCTGTTCTGAGGAAGGTATGACCTGTACAAAACAAGGATGTGTTACACCTGAACTTGAGAATGACCAATATCATTGTAAGCGGATTTGCTAGATCTGTGGGGAAGGGTTTAAACTGATTTAGCATGGGGATGGGAACCAGAGTCACAGGGTTGAGGATGGGGCAGTTGGTATACAACTCGATGCAGTGTGTAGTGATACTGTGAGGAAGGACAGGAAGATGATAGGGCAAAATTACAGTCAGAGGGATGAGAAAAGTGTAATGGGGTCAAAAATAAAAAAGGGTGATGAATACAGGATTAAAGGTGTTATATTTCAATGCACGCAATATACAGAATAAGGTGATCTTGTAGCATATTTAGAGATTGGCAGTTATGATGTTGTGATCGTCTCCGAGGTGTTGCTGAAAGAAGATCATAGTTGGGAGCTGAACGTCCAAGGATACATATTGTATCGAAAGAACAGGCAGGTAGGCAGAGGGGGTGGTGTGGCTCTATTGGTAGAAAAAATAAAATCAAATTCCTGGAAAGAGGTAACATAGGAATGGACAATGTAGAATCCTTGTTGGTAGAGTTAAGAAACTGCAAGGGTAAAAAGACCCCAATGAAAGTTATATACAAGCCTCTGAACAGTAGCCAGGATCTGGGCTACAAGTTACAACGGGAGATAGAAAACTTGAGATGTTGAGATAATCATGGGGTATTTCAATATGTAGAGGGATTGGGAAAATCAGGTTGGTGCTGGATCCCAAGAGAGGGAATTTATAGAATGCCTACAAGATGGCTTTCTAGAGCAACTTGTGGTTGAGCCCACTTGGGGAATGGCAATTCTGGATTGGGTGTTATGACCTAGATTTGATTAGGGAGCTTAAGGTAAAAGAACCCTCAGGAGGCAGTGGTCATAATATGGTAGATTCACCCGAGAAGGAGAAGCTAAAAAAAAGATGTATCCATAATACAATGGAGTAAAGACATTTACAGGTGCATGAGAGTGGAGCTGGCCAAAGTTGATTGGAAGGGGACACTAGCAGGGATAAAAACAGAACAGCATTAACTGGTGTTACTGGGAGGAAATTCGGAAGACGCAGTATAGATACATCCCAAAGATGAAGAAGTATTCCAAAGGGAGGATGTGGCTGACAAGGGAAGTCAAAGACAGCATAAAAACAAAAGAGAGGGCATATAATATGGCAAAAACTAGTGGGAAGATAGAGGTTCTAAAAAACAACAGAATGCAACTAAAAAGCCATAAAGAGAAAAAAAGATGAAAAATGAAAGTAAGCTAGTCAATAATACAAAAGGGGTACAAAAGGTTTTTCAGATATATAAAGAGTAAAAGAGAGGTGGGAGTGGATATCGGTCCATTGGAAAATGACGCTGGAGAAGTAGTAATCGGGGTGAAAGAAATGGCAAAGAAGTGTCAGTCTACACTGTGAAAGACCCGAGCAAAATGGCAGAAATGCAAGAGTATCAGGGAGCAGAAGTGAGTTTTGTTGCTATTACTGCAGAAAAAGTTCTTGGGAAGCTGAAAAGTCTGAAGGTACAGTAGATAAGTCACCTGGACCAGATGGACTACACCAAAGTTTCGGAAAGAGGTGGCTGAAGAGATTGTAGAGGCATTATTAGTGATCTTTCAAGAATCACTAGATTCTGGAATTGTTCTGGAGGACTGGAAAATTGCAGATGTCACTCCCCTCTTTAAGAAGGGAAGAAAGGAAATTAACGGCCAGTTAGCCTGAATTCAGTGCTTGGGAAGATATTGGAGTCCATTATTAAGGATGGAGTTTCAGGGTATTTGGAGATACATGATAAAAAAAGGCTAAAGTCAGCATGGTTTTCTCAAAGGGAAGTCTTGACTGACAAATTTGTCAGAATTCTTTGAAGGATAAACAAAGGAGAGTGAGTTGATGTTGCTTACTTGGATTTTCAGAAGGCCTTTGGCAAGGTACTGTACATGAGGCTGCTTAACAAAATAATAGCTCCAAGCTGTAATAAATGTGTATTACAGGAAAGGTACTAAGACCATAAAATATAGGAGCAAAATTAGGCTATTTGGCCTATCGAGTCTGCTCCTCCATTTTATCATGGCCGATCCAATTTTCTTCTAAGTCCCAATCTCCTGCCTTTTCCCTGACCAATTAAGAATCTATCTACCTTGATATTAAATATGCATAAAGACTTGGCCTCCACAGCTGCCTGTGGCAAAGAATTTCACAGATTCACTACTCTCTGGCTAAAGAAATTACTCTTCATCTCCATTCTGAAAGGGCGCCCTTCTATTCTGAGGCTGTGTCCGCTAGTCTTAGCCTCCTCCGCCATAGGAAACATCCTTTCCACATCCACTCTGCCAAGGCCTTTCACCATTCAATAGGTTTCAATTAGGTCACCTCTTACTCTTCTGATTTCTAGTGAATACCAGCCCAAAGCCATCAAACACTCTTCATATAACAAGCCATTCCAATCCTGGAATCATTTTCCTGAACCTCCTTTGAATCCTCTCCAGTTTCAGCAAATCCTTTCTAAGATAAGGAGCCCAAACATGCTCACAATACACCATGTGAGGCCTCATCAGTGTTTTATAAAGTTTCAACATTACATCCTCGCTTTTATATTTTAGTCCTCTTGAAATGAATGCTAACATTGCATTTTCCTTCCTCACCACAGACTCATCCTGCAAATTAAACTTTAGGATATATTGCATAGGGTCTCCCAAATCCCTCTGTACCTCAGATTTTTGTATTTTCTCTCTATTTAGAAAATAATCAACCCTTTCATTTCTTCTGCCAAAGTGCATGACCATACACTTCCTGACACTCTATTCTATCTGCCATTTCTTTACCTATTCTCTTATACTGTCTAAGTCCTCCTGTGGCCTCTCTACTTTCTCAAAACTACCTGTCCCTCCAGCTATCTTTGTATTGTCTGCAAACATTGCAACAAAGCCACCAATCCCATCATCCAAATCATTGATATATAACATAAAAAGAATCGGTCTGAACAGAGACCCTGTGGAACACCAGTGGTCACTGGCAGTCATTCAGAAGAGGTTACCCTTATTCCCACTCTTTACCTTCTGCCAATCATCTACTGTTTTATCCATTCTAGAATCTTTCCTGTAATACCATGGGCTTGTAGCTTGTTAAGCAACCTCATGTGTGACACCTTGTCAAAGGCCTTCTGAAAATCCAAGTACACAACATCAACCCATTCTCCTTTGTCTATCCTGCTTGTTACTTCTTCAAAGAACTCCAACATATTTGTCAGGCAAGATTTTCCCTTGAGGATACCATGCTGACTACGGCCTACTTGATCATGTGCCTCCAAATACCCTGAGTCCTCATCCTTAGTAATCAACTCCAACATCTTCCCAACCACTGAGGTCAGACTAACCGGCCAATAGTTTCCTTTCTTCTGCCTCTCTCCCTTCTTGAAGAGTGAAGTGACATTTGCAATTTTCCAGTCTTCCAGAGATCCATTCCAGAATCCAGTGTTTCTTGAAAGATCATTACTAATGGCTCCACAACCTCTTTCAGAACACTGGGGTGTACACCATCTGATCCAGGTGACTTATCTACATTCTGACCTTTCAGTTTCCCAAGAAAAATTTCTCTCTAGTTATGATAACTTCTCATGGTTCTGACCCCTGACACTCCCGAACTTCCATCATAGTGCTAGTGTCTTCCACAGTGAAGACTGATGCAAAATACTTACTCAGTTCATCCACGATTTCATTGCTCCCCAATACTATCTCTCCAGCTCCACCTCACTAGAAAGGATAGAAGATAAGCTTATTGGCAGAAGGCAAATAATGGGAATAAAGGGGGCCTTTTATGGTTGGCTGCTGGTGACTAGTGGTGTGCCACAGGGGTCGGTGTAAGGTCCACTTCTTTTCATGTTATATGTGAATGATTTGGATGATGGCTTTGTGGACAAGTTTGCGAATGATTTGAAAATAGGTGGACGGGCTGGTAATGTTGAAGAAGCAGGGTGTCTGTAGAAAAATAGACAAATTAGGAGAATAGACAAAGAAGTGACAGATGGAGTGTAGTATAGGGAAGTGTACAGTCATGCAGCTTGGTAGGGGAATAAAGGCAGAAACTATTTTCTAAGCAGGGAGAAAATTCAGAAATCAGAGGTGCAAAGAGACCTAGGAATCTTCGTGTAGAATCTCTGAAAGGTTAACTTGCAGGTTGAGTTGGTGGTAAGGAAGACAAATGCAATGTTGTATTCATTTCAAGTGGACTAGAATATAAGAGCAAAGATGTGATGATGAGGCTTTATAAGGCATTGGTCAGACCTCACTTCATTGTGAGCAGTTTTGCGTCCGTTATCTAAGAAAGGCTGTTCTGGCATTGGAGAGAATCCAGAGGAGTTTCACAAGAATGATCTCAGGAAGGAAAGGGTTAATGTATGAGAAGTGTTTGATGGCTCTGAGTTAAAATTTGCTGGAATTTAGAAGAATGGTGGGGGGGGGGGGAGGGAAATAACATTGAAACCTAACAAATATTGAAAGGACTTGATAGAATGGATGTGGAGAGGATGATTCCTGTAGTGGGGGAGTCCAGGACCAGAGGACACAGATAGAGTGGACGTGGAGAGGATGTTTCCTATAGTGGGGGAGTCTAGGACCAGAGGACACAGATAGAGTGGATGTGGAGAGGATGTTTCCTATAGTGGGGGAGTCCAGGACCAGAGGACACAGATAGAGTGGACGTGGAGAGGATGTTTCCTATAGTGGGGGAGTCTAGGACCAGAGGACACAGATAGAGTGGATGTGGAGAGGATGTTTCCTATAGTGGGGGAGTCTAGGACCAGAGGACACAGATAGAGTGGATGTGGAGAGGATGTTTCCTATAGTGGGAGAGTCTAGGACCAGAGGACACAGATAGAGTGGATGTGGAGAGGATGTTTCCTATAGTGGGAGAGTCTAGGACCAGAGGACACAGATAGAGTGGACACGGTGAGGATGTTTCCTATAGTGGGGGAGTCTAGGACCAGAGGACACAGATAGAGTGGACACGGTGAGGATGTTTCCTATAGTGGGGGAGTCTAGGACCAGAGGACACTGATAGAGTGGATGTGGAGAGGATGTTTCCTATAGTGGGAGAGTCTAGGACCAGAGGACACAGATAGAGTGGATGTGGAGAGGATGTTTCCTGTAGTGGGGGAGTCTAGGACCAGAGGGCACAGCCTCAAAGTAATGGGAACATCCATTTAGAACAGAGATGAGAAAGAATTTCTTTAGCCAGAGGCTGGTGAAACTGTGGAATTCATTATCACAGTGAACTCTGCAGTCCAGTTTATTGTGCACATTTAAGGTGAAGGTTTCAAAGGTACATTTAATGTCAGAGAAATGTATACAATATACTTTCTGAAATGCTTTTTCTTTGCAAACTTCCACGAAAACAGAGGAGTGCCCCAAAGAATGAATGACAGTTAAATGTTAGCTCCCCCTCGCATGCATAAGTGGCAGCAAGCAATAATCCCCCTCCCCCCACCAACTGAAATAAGCATCTGAGCACTCAAGTGTGAGCAAAGCAACAACAAAGACACAGACTTGCAGTTACCCCAAAGACTTTGCGTCTCACCCGGTATTTGACATACCACAGGCTCTCTCTCTCCCTAATAAGGGAGAAAGAGGTATCTCCATTTTCACAGCGAGCAGGGAGACATGACAAACAACTCGCTGGTTTATGATGTTAAAAGTCCGCCACGTCACTTTTTTCGAGCTCTGTGCCCAAAGGTCACGAGTCTCTGGGCACACAGCCGCAGATATTCCAACTCCCCCGACGACACACGGGTCTCCTGCCGTGACACCGACCCTCGATCCGCCCGTCTCCAGAGCCCCGAGATCCCAGGCTAACAAAGCCGAGACAAATACTTAGGCCGAGCCCTGGCGTGCCGAACAACGGCCAGTCATGAAACCCCGAGAATGGGTCCCATTCCCACAAAGAACTGTAGTCAGCGTGTAACTCCAGGTCAGGGTCTTCAACAGAACCCCGAAAAGGAAAAATAAAGATATTAAAAGATGGAAATAGAGCTGTTTCTGAAAATGCAAGCAAAGGAGTCGCCATTTATCACCATCATCTCTCTGCTCCGCCTTCTTGGAGGTTGATAGGTTCTTGATTAGTCAGGTGTCAAAGGTTACAGGGAGAAGGCAGGAGGATGGGGTTGAGCGGGATACTTAATCAGCCATGATGAAATGGTGGAGCATAGTCAATGGGCCAAATGGCCTAATTCTGCTCCTACATCTTATGGTTTTATTAGATTAGATTAGATTCAACTTTATTGTCATTGTGCCAAGTACAGATACAAAACCAAATGAAATGCAATTAGACAACCTCTCCTCCTCTACTATCACCCTGAACACCAGTGTGCCATAAGGCTGTGTGCTGAGCTCAATCAATTGTGCAAAAGAATAGTGTTATTTACAAAATAACTGTGAATAAAAAGTAAGTGCTACAGCACACAAATATAAAAGTACTGAGACAGTCCAATATGGGTGCAATACTGCTTAGCGCTGTGATGTGAGGTTCAGCAGGGTCACAGCCTCAGGGAAGAAGCTCTTCCTGTGCCTGCTGGTGCGGGAGCGGAGGCTCCTGTAGCGCCTACCGGATGGGAGGAGAGTAAAAAGTGCACAGTTAGGATAATGCTTTTCGCCCTGCCCAGGCAGAGTTTATGGTAGGTGTTCTCAATGGTGGGCAATTGGGTGCTAATAATCTGCTGGGCAGTTTTCACCACCCGCTGGAGTGCTTTGCGGTCCAATATGGGGCAATTGCCATACCACACTGAGATGCAGTTGGTGAGTATGCTCTCAGTGGTACAGCGGTAAAAGTCCGTCAGTATCCTGGGACAGAGGTGAGCTTTCTTGATGCTGCACAGGACATAAAGATGTTGTTGTGCCTTTTTGATCAGGATGGAGGAGTTCAGGGACCAGGTGAGATCATCGGAAATGTGGACACCAAGGAATTTGAAGCTTGATACACGCTCCACTACAGCTCCATTGATGTAGATGGGGACATGAATGTGGCTCCTAGCATGCCTGAAGTCCACAGTGATCTCCTTGGTCTTCTGGGTGTTAAGGGCCAGGTTGTTGTTGGCACACCACGCAGCCAGGTTCTGGACCTCATCCCTGTAGGCCGTCTCATCATCCCCTCTGATCAGGCCAACCACCGTGGTGTCGTCTGCGAACTCGATTATGGAGTTAGAACCATGTACAGGAACGCAGTCATAGGTGAAAAGGGAGTACAGAAGAGGGCTCAGCACACAGCATTGAGGCACGCCGGTGTTCAGGGTGAGAGTGGAGGAGGAGAGGTTGTCTAACTTAACAGATTGGGGTCTGTTAGTCAGAAAGTCCAAGGTCCAATTGCAGAGGGATGAGCTGATACCAAGCTGGCGAAGTTTGGTGCTCAGCTTGGAGGGGATCACAGTATTGAATGCTGAACTAAAATCAATGAACAGCATTCTGACGTAAGAGTTGGGGCTCTCCAGGTGGGTCAGGGCTGAATGAAGTGGTGTCCTCTGTTGACCTGTTGGTGTGATAGGCAAATTGATGGGGGTCCAGGGTAGTGGGCAGACAGGATTTCAGATGTGACAGAACCAGTCTCTCAAAGCACTTTGCAATGATGGGGGTGAGTGCGGAAGTCACTCAGGCCCGTGGCAGTGGAATGCTTCAGATCTGGCACGATGATGGCGATCTCAAAGCTTGTGGGGACAACTGCCTGGGACAGGGAGAAATTGAAAATGTCCGTGAAGACCCTGGCCAACTGTCCTGCACAGACTCTCAGCACACGGTCAGGTATTCCATCTGGACCAGCTGCCCTCCGTACATTCACCCTGCTCAGGGTGAAAACCCCGGCCAACTGTCCTGCACAGACTCTCAGCACACGGCCAGGTATTCCATCTGGACCAGCTGCCCTCCGTACATTCACCCTGCTCAGGGTGAAAACCCCGGCCAACTGTCCTGCACAGACTCTCAGCATACGGCCAGGTATTCCATCTGGACCAGCTGCCCTCCGTACATTCACCCTGCTCAGGGTGAAAACCCCGGCCAACTGTCCTGCACAGACTCTCAGCACACGGCCAGGTATTCCATCTGGACCAGCTGCCTTCCGTACATTCACCCTGCTCAGGGTGAAAACCCCGGCCAACTGCCCTGCTCAGACTCTGAGCACACGGCCAGGTATTCCACCCAGACCAGCTGCCTTCCGTACATTCACCCTGCTCAGGGTGGAGCAAACATTGGAGGTGGAAAGTGAGAGAGGCAGTTCACCAGGTGGGAGATCCCCTTTGAGGGTGACCTCCTTGTTCCCTCAGTCAAAGCAAGCGTAGAAGTAATTGAGCTCATCAGGGAGGGAAGCAGTACTAGGTGGTTTATGGCGATTCATGCTCTTGCATGCATTCACAGTGCAACAAAGAAACACAGTAGAATCAATGAAAAACTACACACAAAGGCTGACAAACAACTACTGTACAAAAGAAGACAATCTGTGCAATTATCCAAGTAAAGCAGGGTGAGCTGTCTCAACAACTAATGCCCAGTTGCACTCACATTTACTATAATGAAAGGTTGGTCATGGTCAGAATCAACTCCTGCCTAAGCAAGGACCTGGAACGGCAATTTGCCTATTGCCACAGTAGAACTACAGCAGATGCAATCTCACTGGCTCTCCACTTAGCTTTGTAGTACATGGACAATAGTAAGACATACATCAGACTGCTGTTTACTAACTGCAACTCAGTGTTCCACACCATTATACCTTTAGTATTAATGAACAAGCTCCAAAACCTGGACCTCTCTATCTCCCTCTGCAACTGAATCCTTGATTTCCTCATTGGGAAACCACAAGCAGTGCACATCAGAAATAACATCTCCTCCTCACTGACAATCAACACAGGCACACCTCAAGAATGCGTGCTTTGCCCGTTGTTCGACACTCTCTGCACCCACAACTGTGTGTCGAGGCACAGCTCAAATGCCATTTGTAAATTTGACGATGATACAACTATTGTTGGCAAAATTTCAGATGATGATAAGGAGGAGATCAGCTGATTGAGTGGTATTGAAGCAACAATCATGCACTCAATGTTAGTAAGACCAAGGAATTGACTGTGAACTTCAGGAAGAGGAAGTCGAGAGAACACACATCAGTCCTCATCGAGGGATCGGCAGTGGAAAGGGTGAGCAGTTTCAAGTTTTTGGGTGTCAACATCTCTGAGGCTCTACCCTGGGCCCAACCATATTGTTGTAATTGCAAAGGGGGCACGACAGTGGCTATATTTCATTTGGAGTTTGAGAAGAATTGATATGTTGCCAGAGACTCTCCCAAATTTCTACAGATGCATTGTGGAGAGCATTCTAACTGGTTGCATCACAGTGTGGTATGGGGGAAAGACACAGCACAGGATTGGAAAGAGCTACAGTAAGTTGGGGACTCAGTTAGTTCCATCATCTAGCCTCCCAGTAGTGAGGACAACTTCAAAACGTGATGCCTCAAAAAGGTAAGATCGCCATTAAGGACCCCCATCACGCAGAATATGGTCTCTTCTCATTGCTACCATCACAGAGCTGGTACAGGAGCCTGAACCCTGCACTCAACATTTCAAGAACAGCTTTATCCCCTCCGCCATCAGATTTGTGAATGGACAAAGTTACAGGTTTTCGCAAATAAGATGAAGTGAGGTGTTTTATGTTTAAGAAAAATCGTAACACATTTTATTGAACTCGAAAACCTGAACATAAAAGTGTACTAAAATATCCTTTATGTGATTACATAATTACATCATCATGTCAGACTAGCTTCTTAAAGTGAAATCCCAACTCAATGTTCATCGTTGTGACTTACGTGCATTTAAACCAATTATGTTTCCCCTCTAGAATTCAATAAAACCAGCATTGTGAGCCTGTCTGGAGCTGAGACGAGCTGCCCGGCTCGATTCCCATGTTCCATGGGTAGAGGAACAGTAGGTGCCTCTGGTTGATCCAGAGGTGTGTTGGCACGCTCATGGCCATGTTATGACACCAGGAGCATGGCAGCAGAATATTCCAAATCTTGGTGGACCAGTTTAAGGCGATCTACCAAAACATGTTCCGGTTTACCCCTCTTATCTATGATGAAAGTCTGTCCTCCCATTCCAAAATGCAGAACGGGCCATCATAAGGGGACCCAAGGGTTGGTGTGCATCATGGTGGAGAAAAACAAATGAGGTGGAACGTAGGTCTACAGGAACCCCAGAGTGCCCGATATCATGATGGGAGGTAGGAAGAGGTGAAAAGGATTTGAATTTACTGAGGAGGGTGGAATGCCGACCGGACAGTCATAGTGTCAGGAATAAAATCAGTTGGTACTTGTAACGGCTGTCTGTATACAGTACCAACTCGGCCATGGACGACTGCAGGTCCACTTTTGGAGCTGTTCTGAGCCTCAGCAGGACCCATGGGAAATGATCATGCCAACACTCATTGGTCAGGAAAGCCCTCAGAGTAGCCTTTAAGGAGTGGTGAAACCGCTCAAATAAGCCGTTGGACTGTGGGTGATATGCTGTGGTGTGTTGTACCCTAATGCCGAGGTTCTGGAACATCCAGCCCAGAGGAATGAAATGAATTATGGACCGTGGTCAGAGGAAATATCAGATGGGTGCCAAACTGAGCAACTCAGGTGCTGATGAATGCCTGAGCCACTTCTACGGCCATCATCGATGCTAGAGTGACGACCTCGGGACACATGGGGGTACAGCCCACCATGGTAAGGGGGTGCATGAAACTGCAGGAGAGGGGAAGAGGATCAACAAGGTCCACATTAACACTGTCAAACCGTTGCTCAGGGACCTCAAAATGTTCCAATGGTGCCTGGACATGATGGTTAATTTTTGCCTGCTGGCACTCCACTCCAATCATGCATGACCTTTCCAAGGCTGTGCCACACAAACATTAGTGCAACCAGTTTCTGTGAGGCCTTCCCCGGATGTGAGAGGCCATGTATGGAGTTAAAAACAGTTTGCCCTTATGCACTAAATGCTTCTTCGGATATGTCAATGATACTTTTGTAGTATGACCTCATGTACTCCAGGCTCTCCAACAGTTCCACAATCATCTGAACATCATACATCCAAACATTCAATTTACAATGGAGATGGAGAAGAATGGTTGCCTCCCATTCCTGGACATTGTAACACGACAGAAACCGAACGGTAGCCTCAGACATGGTGTTTATTGGAAACCCACTCACACGGACTTATACCTCAACAAAAATAGCCACCACACAACTCTCAACATCAAGCAGTTCTTTCTACTTTGATCAACTGTGTGAAATCTATTTCAGACACAAAGAGTCTCCCTGAGGAAATAAGATAATTATACACAGCGTTCCTACAGAATGGCTACAAGGTGAAGGAAATCAATCAGGCCCTTAAAAGAGCCGACAGAAAAACCAGGAAACCTAACAACGAGGAGGGACCCGCCACTACTGCCTGGCTCCCCTATATTTCCACGGTCTCTGGAAGGATCGCCAAGATCCTAAAGACTTACCAGATTAATACCATCCACAAACCCATAGGGAAGCTCAAATCACAGCTTATGTGGGTCAAAGATGACCTGAGACTCAGGACAGCTGGCATTTACAGGACTCCCTGTGAATGCGGAGCAGCTTATTTTGGCCAAATGGGACGCATGCTGGAAACCTACATCAAGAGACACAGGACATGTATCCATTTGGGTTACCCGGAGAAATCAGTGGTAGCAGAGCATTGCGTTGGCCAGAAAGAACAACAGTGTACAAATCAGTGAATACAAATGAATCGAGGATAGTGAAAGCAGACAGACTAATCGTCTTTGTTCTTGCCCTGTGCCTGGGATGGAGACTGCCATTCCGTAAGGACACTCTGTTCTCCATTTTATAAGCTTGAAGTGCTTGACTTGATCAGTGTTTTAAAGAAGACACGGTGATGATCCAGGTAATCTGCTGGACTAGAAATCATTTCCAAATAAAAAGTTATTTGTGAGATATTTTTTGCTTGGATACAACATGCAGGTTTGTGAATGTTGGGGTCTGCAACTGGCCTGGAGTGATTTGAGCTGGTTACTGATTGAGAACAAAGAGCCATAAATTACCGACTGTCACTTGACGTGAAGTGGGCAATAAATGGATGCTGACTTGGAGCAGAGCCAATGACAAGGTGTTAAAGGTCAGACACGTGACCTGTGGCCAATGACACTGGAATGCAATATTTGAATTGATAAGGAATGGATATAAAGGCAGATGCTTTTTGTGTGCTGACAGCGGCAACTTCAAAGAATAACTACTGCAGATACAAGCGTGAGTGACCCTACATGAAACACGAGGCAAGTGAATCAAAACTACAAAGAGCACCTGGTCAGCTTAGAGTCCTTTGCCCAGGTAATACCTTTGCTGTTCCTTGACTATTCAGGAGAGTGTCAGGACGCTGAAGCCGGGACCCAATCGCAGACCAAGTACTTTGCACACTGTGATATTTACTGCTTAGCAAATCCAGAGGGACAACAAAGTCAGAGTCAAAGTTCAAACAGAGATAAAAAATTCCAGAGAAATCCAAAAACCAGAATCTGGAAACAGGCAGAGTCAATATTCGGACAGACAGAGTACAGATACGAATACTGGAAAGGCTGAGGAAAATTCACTGGCACAATCTGGCAACAAATTGGTGAAAACACAGGACTGAAATACACTGAGCAATAAACAGAGAGGCAGATGATAGGTGGAGCACAATGGGACACAGGTGGCAGCAATACAGGCAATAATGAGAAACAGGTGAGAGACGGAGTACTCAGTGATACAGGGGCTGGAGTAGAGCAGGAGTGGGAACAGGAGCACATGGGGCATGAAAACAAACAAGAGCACATGGCAATACAAAACCACAGACTGATGGCTGGGGGAAATCACACAAAAAGACAAAGTTCAACTGGAGGTACTGACAGCAACACCCCCCCCCCCCCCAATGGATGCCTCCTCGCATCACGGCAGGTAGAGCTGGGTGCTGGTGATGAAAGTCCCTGATGAGAGAGGGGTCCAGGATGTTACGGGTGGGGACCCAGCACCTCTCCTCAGGACCGTAGCCCTCCCAGTCCACAAGGTACTGGAGGCCATGGCCCTGATGATGAACGTCCAGCAGTTAACACACCATGAAGGCCTCTGACCCATCGATGAGCTATGAGGGGGCGTTTGGAGACAGGACACAGGGGAAGGCTCATGAAAGAATTGATGTGGGACACATGGAAGGTGGGATGAATGCAGTGGAGAGTGGACGGGAGCTTGAGACAGACAGCAGCAGGGCTGATGATTTTAGCAATGGGAAAGGGGCCATTGAAGCAAGGGGCAAGCTTGCAGGAAACCACCTTGAGGGGCAGGTCTCGGGTTGCATGCCACACACGCTGTCCCTGGCCTTGGAGCAATGGCTGTCAGCTTGACGTTTGATCCTAGCAGAGGCACGGAGAAGGGCAGACCGAGTGCGCCTCCACGTCCGCTGACAATGGCGGATGAATGCCTCGGCAGATGGAACGCCGACCTCCTCCTCCTGGGCAGGAGACAGTGGAGGTTGGTAGCCAAGGCAGCACTCGAAAGGGGACAGACCAGTGGATGAGGATGGATGAGAGTTTATGGTGTATTCGTCCCAGGGTAGCTGCTGACTCCATGCAGAGGGGTTCTGGGAGGAATCTCTTCTCGGCAGCTCATGGAGTAAGATGCGTGTTGGTGCTACTCCTCCCTTTTACTTTCCACTGCTAGTTTTGTTTAAACTTTGAAAATTTATTACTTTTAGTGAAGGATTTACGATTTAATTACGATAGCTGGAACCCAAACTGGAATCGAATTAAGAGATGGCAAAATTGTTTCTGAAACTGAACAAACAAAGGAATCAGAGGAAGTCTCTACTTCAGAAAGAATGTTTTCTTTCATGCAAGATATTAACACCAAGATCAGAATGGTGGACACTAAGATTGATAAACTGACGAATGCTATTGATTCCTGCTTTCCAGGAATCTCTGAGGAATCTGGAATTTCAATATCAGGCACTTAAAAAGGACACCAATAAAATCAGAAGAGAACAGGAGACAGTGAATCAAGTGATTAAAGAACAAGAATTAAAGCTATCTACTATGGAAAAGAAAATTGTTGAGGTTTCTTTGGAATTATTAAGAATTAAGAAAATGATTGATCTGGAAAGCAGAAGTCGTAGGATGAATTTACGCATTTTGGTTTTGTCTTAAAACATGGAAACTGGTGAGCCACTAAAGTTTTTTAGGAATATGCTATACTCACTTTTTAGTGAGATACTCGAAGCTCCTCTGTTGATAGATAGAGCTCACCGAATCCCCTGCCTGAAGCCTTCAGTGGAGATGAAATCTCGTCCTGTGATCTTATGTCTGCATTACTTTGCTATTAAAGAAGCAATTCTTTGAGATGCTAGGAAGTGGTGGAAGCTACTTTATAATGGAGTAGAGATTCGTATAGTTGAAGATTTTGCCCCTGAGTTTTATGCGGAAAGAATTAAATATCGGGAAGTGATGGCTGAACTTTATAAGAAGAACTGTAGTCCCTCTTTGCGTTACCCAACTCGTTTGATAATCTCTCCGCCTAATGCTCGCCCAAAACGGCCTGACTCCCCAGAAGAGGCTTGGAAATTTATAAAAGAGTTTAAGCCTGTCTTGCAAGCAACTTCAACACTTAATCCTTAGCTGAGAGTCGTTTGTAGCTGGATTGTTGAAAGTTGAAACTACGTTCAATGTCTGCCCAGACATCATTTTGGCTGTTTTTTTTTAGGATTTCTAAGAGTTTAACAACAGTCGTAACATATTATTTGGTTGGATCTATCTTTTTTGAATATATGATCAATTTTTATTAAATGATTTTAAGATGGCCACTGTTAACTACGTTCTAACCTCTGTTAGACATAATATCAAAATATTTGGAATTTGTTTATTTCTTTACGTATCTGTTGTTGTGTCTTTAGTCAGTGGTGTTAGCGTATAACTTTTTTTTAAAAATGAGTCTGCCTATTGGAGACAAAAGGTTTAGGGAGTTTACTTTTGCATGCTGTCCGCCTATTGGATGATTTTCGGGCTTTTGGGGGAGAGGGGTGGGGCTATTAGTTTAGGCTTTTTCGACTGGGCAGTCCTGAGAGGTTTTCCTGTCAATCATGTTGTTTTTTCTCTCTCTGATCGAATCCATAATTTGTTCTTCCCTGCAGGTTTGGTCCGTGTCGGCGCATTAACTTATTTTATAAAATCTTAAATTAAAGCCTTATTATGGATGTTAATAAAATTAATATAATCTCTTGGAACCTGAATGGCTTGAACCACCTATTAAGCATAGAAAGATCTTTAAGAAATTAAAAACACTCCAAGCTGATATTATTTTTGCTCAAAAGACCCATATCCATAGGGAGGATGAAAACCATTTTTTTATAATTTTGGAGGGTCTCTCAGTTTCACTCTTCATCAGTAACTAAAATTAGAGGGGTATCTATTTTTATTAATTTTAAAATCCCTTTTGCACATTTTAATAATGTCACTGATTCAATTGGAAGATACTTAATTGTTACTGGTTTGTTATGTGCTCAAAAGTTGGCTTTGGTGTGCATGGATGCACCTAATGTAGATAGCTCTGAATTTTTAAGAGGCTATTCTCTGCGTTGCCGAATTTAAATGAATATAAGTTGATCATGGGCAGTGACTTTAACTGTTGTCTCAATCCTTCAATTGATAGGTCATCAACCAATCCGTGGCTCCCTAACAAGGCTGCGACCTGTATTAATTCCATTTTACTAGAACATGGTTTAGTCGATATTCGGAGATTTCTCCATCTTAAGGATAAGGATTTTTCTTTTTTTTCATGGGTACATCATAAATATTCAAGGATTGATTATTTTTTGTTGAATACGCGATTGGTGCCTTTTGTTGCTGACTGTACGTATGACACTATTGCGTTGTTGGAGCATGTGCCCACAAAACTAATACTGAAGTTCCCTGATAATATGCGGAATGTACCTCAGTGGAGATTTAATGCTACACTGCTGCATGATTCAGCATTTGTAAGTTTTATTAAAGAGCAAATTTCTTTATTTTTTGAATTAAATACATCTGAGGGTATGTCAAACTTGGTTATTTGGGATACGATTAAATTTTTTCTTAGGGGACAGATAATCTCATATTCAGTAGCTTTAAGAAGGAAAATTAAAGTGAAGCTATTAGTGATTATTAACAGGATTAAAGAAATAGATACAGTTTATTCAGTAACACCTACTGAAGATTTATATAAGGAAGGGGTGAAACTTCAAACACAGCATGATCTGCTTTTGACTTCCCCCATTGAGCAGCAACTTTTGAAATCTAAAAGTCAATTTTATATATAGATGGAGTTAAGTCAGGTAAATTGTTGGCTGGTCAACTGAAAGCAACTACGGCTAGAAGGCAGATTTTGAAAATACGAAGAACTGATAGATCTGAAATGTCAGATTGTCAGGAAATTAATAAGGTATTTTTGGATTTTTACTCTAACCTTATAAATCTGATTTTCCAGACAGCACTACTTTTATGAATAGATTCTTGCAAAGACTGAATATACCCAAAATTTCTATTCAAAATATGAATATATTAGATGCGCCTATTAAACAAAAGGAAATAACAAGAGCTATATCCTCTTTTCAATCAAGTAAAGCTCCGGGACCGAATGGATTTACAGTAGAATTTTTTAAGACATTTACTGAAATACTTACACCTCATTTATGCCAATTTTTCACTGATTCTGTATCTTCTGGGACTCTCCTGAAAACTTCCTAAGAGGCATCAATTTCATTAAATCCCAAAAAAGAAAAAAGATTTATCTGAATGTGCCTCCTACAGACCAATTTCCTTATTAAATATGGATTCTAAGGCTTGAGAATATTTTACCTAAGGTTATTTCTAAGGATCTAACTGGATTTATTAAGAATAGATATTCATATTTTAATATTTGGAGATTATTGAACATCATTCATTCCTCTCCATCTAAAGAATCCAAATGTGTTGTTTACCTTGATGCAGAGAAAGCCTTTGATAGGGTAGAATGGTCCTATTTATTCGAGGTTTTAGAAAGATTTAATTTTGGTCCAGGTTTTATTTCCTGGATTAAACTGATCTATCAAGCTCCTATGGTGGCAGTTATAACTAACAATCAAAAATCTACTTAGTTTAGGCTATACAGAGGTACCCGGCAGGGTTGTCCTCTTAGTCCGCTGTTATTCAACCCGGCTTTAGAACCTCTTGCTATTGCTCTTTGGGATGCCAATAAGGTTCAAGGTATTAAGAGAGGAGATAAAGTGCATAAGGTTTCGTTGTATGCAGATGACTTGTTAGTTTATATTTCAGATCCTAAGAAATCTATTCCTGCTATGTTATCTATATTTTCTGAATTTAGTAGTTTTTATGGATATAAATTAAATTTGCACAAAAGTGAGTTATTTCCTGTTAATAACTACTTGGATCAATATGATCAAATTCCTTTTAGCACTGCAAAAAATAACTTTACTTATCTTGGTATTAAAATTACCAAAAATTTTAAGGACCTGTATAAATATAACTTTCTTCCATTAATTGAATACATGCAACAAATACTTTCTTAATGGTCACCTATGACATTATCATTAATTGGTCAAATTAATGCTATTAAAATGATAGTGTTACCGAAGTTCTTATACGTATGTATTCCAAGCAATCCCTTCCTTCCTTTGTTCCTAAACTGCTTTTTGATAGAATAGGCTCTAAAATTCTATCTTATATTTGGAATAATAAAAGTCCTAGTTTGAGTAAGCTTTTGCTGCAGAAATTAAAAAAGTATGGTGGTATGGCTTTGTCAAATTTTAGAATGTATTACTGGGCAATTAATATTCAACATATTTTGTTTTAGATTCATTATTCAGACATACATGACTGTCCTTTATGGGTGGATTTGGAGAAAAACTCGGTAAAGGGGTATTCTTTGCCCTCTTTACTGAGAGCTCCTCTCCCTTTTTTGTTTTCTAAGATTGGTAGTCGAGACCTCAATCCCATTATTAAACACACATTAAGAATTTTGTTTCAGTTTCGTAGATTCTTTGAGTTTAATAACTTTGTTCTATCTAGTAAAAAAAATCCATCTTAATTATTTTTAAACCATCAATTTCCGATCAGACATTTTTAATTTGGAAAACCAAAGGAATAATAACTATTTAGACTTGTTTATGGGGATTGTTTAATGTTTTTCACTCAGTTAGTGGACAAATATGACTTATCTAATGCACACTTTTTTAGATATTTACAAATTAGGAATTTTCTACATAGTTTACTTCCAAATTTTCCCTCTGCTTATTCACCCAATATGATAGATACTCTTTTTCAGGTTAAACCATTTCAAAAAGGACTGATAGCTGTAATTTATAAATGGTTATTTAATTTGCGAATGTTATCTAACGATAAAATTAAAGCTGCGTGGGAATCGGAATTTTGAGAGTTACTTTCAGATAATCAATGGGATAAAATTTTTCATTTTGTAAATACTTTATCTATTTGTACCCATTATTCCTTGGTACAGTTCAAAGTAGTACATTGGGCGCATATGTCAAAGGATAAATTAGCCCATATCTTTTCCAATATTAATCCTATTTGTGACAGATATAATATTGAGGTGGCTACTTTAACTCATATGTTTTGGCCTTGTATCAAGATAGATAATTTTTGGAAAGATGTCTTTAAAACTTCATCAAAAGTCTTGAATTTGGACCTGCAACTGAATTTATTTAGAGAAAATTTTGGGATCACTCCACCCGAAGCAGGATATATTCCTGTTTCCGCTCAACGGATGATAGCTTTTACAACTTTATTGGCTAGGAGAGGCATTTTGCTTAAATGGAAGGACTCTAATCCACCTGTTTTTTATTGGCTTACCTCCATTATGTCCCGTCTAAGTTTAGAGAAACTAACAAGTCGGACATTTGATACATCCTTTACATTTGAAGAAACCTGGCGACCTTTTGTTCAATATTTTCATATGGTTTGATTTATTGCTCTTCCAGTTACTTTCTCGAAACTTTGGATTTGATCAGAAAGTTTCTCTTTTTTCTTGCTTTTACTTTCAGTATGGGCTGCCCAGTCCCTTTTTGTTTCTCTTTTTCTTTTTTGTTGTTTTTTTTGTTTAGTGGGGGTTTTTATGTACAGTATATAAAAATTATAAAAGTTTCTTTACCTTTTTTCTTCTTTTCATGGAATGATAAGAGAAGAATTGATTATCTTATTTTTATTATATACTATTAGATTAATATTATGTATAATCTTGATAATGTTTAATTTACCTTTTATATGAATTGTTATCGATATAGATATTTGAGGGAATTCTCCTCTTGTTTATATATATGTACAAACCCCATTTCCAGAAAAGTTGGGATATTTTCCAAAATGCAATAAAAACAAAAATCTGTGATATGTTAATTCATGTGAACCTTTATTTAACTGACAAAAGCACAAAGAAAAGATTTTCAATAGTTTTACTGACCAACTTAATTGTATTTTGTAAATATACACAAATTTAGAATTTGATGGCTGCAACACACTCAACAAAAGTTGGGACAGAGGCATGTTTACCATTGTGTTACATCACCTTTCCTTTTAATAACACTTTTTAATCATTTTGGAACTGAGGATACTAATTGTAGTAGAGATGCAATTGGAATGTTTGTCCATTCTTGCTTGATATAAGACTTCAGCTGCTCAACAGTCCGTGGTCTCCATTGTCTGATTCTCCTCTTCATGATGCGCCATACATTTTCAATAGGAGATAAATCTAGACTGGCAGTAGGCCAGTCAAGCACACACACTCTGTGTCTACAAAGCCACGCTGTTGTAGCCCATGCAGAATGTAGTCTGGCATTGTTCTGCTGAAACAAGCATGGACGTCCCGGGAAGAGACGTTGCCTTGATGGCAACATATGTCTCTCTGAAATCCTAATATACGCCTCAGAGTCAATGATACCTTCACGTACATGCAACTCACCCATGCCATGGGCACTGATGCACCCCTATACCATCACAGATGCTGACTTTTGCACCTTTCACTGATAAAAATCAGGATGGTCGTTTTCATCTTTGGCACGGAGAACTCGACGCCCGTTTTTTCCAAAAACTAGCTGAAATGTGGACTCATCTGACCACAGCACACGGTTCCACAGTCTTTCGGTCCATCTGAGATTAGCTCGGGCCCAGAGAACTCGCCGGTGTTTCTGCATAGAGTTGATGTATGACTTCCTCCTTGCGTAATACAATTTCAAGTTGCATTTCTGGATGCAGCGATGAACTGTGTTAAGTGACAATGGTTTTCCGAAGTACTCCCGAGCCCAGGTGGCTATAATTGTCACAATAACATGACGGTTTCTTAGGCAGTGCCGCCTGAGGGCGCAAAGATCACGCGCATTCAACAGTGGTTTCTAACCTTGCCCTTTACACACTGAGATGTCACTGAATTCTCTGAATCTTTTCACAATATTATGTACTGTAGATGTTGAAAGACCTAAATTCTCTGCAATCTTGTGTTGGGAAATGTTCCTTTTGAACTGACTAACAATTCTCTCACGAATTTTGGCACAAAGGGGTGAGCCACAACCCATCCTTGCTTGCAAAGACTGAGCCTTTGATGGACGCTACTTTTATACCCAGTCATGATACCTCACCTGCTACCAGTTAGCCTGCTTAATGTGGAGTCTTCCAAACCGGTGTTACTTGAATATTCTGTGCACTTTTCAATCTTATTTTAACTCTGTCTCAACTTTAGTTGAGTGTGTTGCAGCCATCAAATTCTAAATTTGTGTATATTTACAAAATATAATTAAGTTGGTCAGTAAAACTATTGAAAATCTTTTCTTTGTACTTTTGTCAGTTAAATAAAGGTTCACGTGAATTAGCATACAACATATTTTTGTTTTTATTGCATTTTGGAAAATATCCCAACTTTTCTGGAAATGGGGTTTGTACTTTTTTTTAATTAATAAAAAGATTCATAAAGAAAGAGGGGTTCTGGGAGACCAGACACTGCAATACAGTCTCTAGCTGTTGGTTGGCCCGCTCGGTCTGGCCATTGGTCTGTGGGTGGAATCCTGAAGACTGACTCAGAGGGGCATCCAGAAGATTGCAGAATGCTCTCCAGAAGTTGAATGTGAATTGAGAGCCCCTGTCTGACACAACATCTACAGGTAAGCCATGTAATTTAAAAACATATAGTACTAGTAATTTGGCTGTTTCTTTGGCAGAGGGGAGTTTAGGTAAAGGAATGAAGTGTACAGACTTGGAAAAATGATCAACTACTGAATGGTAGTTACCATCTGATGGGGGAAGACCGGTGACAAAATCCAGGGCAATGTGGGACCAGGGTCTCTTGGGGATAGATAGGGGTTGTAACAGACCAGCGGGAGACCGGCTGGAGTTCTTACCTTGATCACAGACCGAGCAGGCTGGGACGAAGTTGTGGATGTCATCTCCCATGGAGGGCCACCAGAACCACTGACTGATGAAGGCCTGAGTACACTTGGTTCCAGGGTGACAGGATAACCGGGAAGAATAACCCCACTGCAATACCTGTGAGTGGACAGAGCTGGGAACATAAACACGGTTAGTGGGGCATTGACTAGGGGCTGCCCCACCCCAGGAATGAGACGGTATTGCGATGAAACTCACATTTCTCAGCCTTCAAAAAGAGCTGTTTCTCCAGAAGGCACTGGGGAACTCTGCAGACGTGACCTGTGTGTTCAGCAAGGGACTTGGAAAAAATTTAAATGTCGTTGAGATACGTGAAAACAAATTGGTTCAGCATGTTCCTGAGAATGTCATTTACCAGGGCTTGGAAGACAGCGGGGGCATTGGTGAGACCGAATGGCATGACCAGATACTCGTAATGGCCTGAGGTGGTGTTGAAGTCTGTCTTCCACTCGTCCCCTTCACGGATACGAACAAGATGGCGGGCGTTACGGAGATCAAGCTTGGTGAAAACTGAGGCTCCTTGCAATAGTTCAGATACCGAGGTCATGAGCGGAAGAGGGTAACGGTTCTTAACAGTGACTTCATTCAGTCCCCAGTAATCAAGGAGCCGTCCTTCTTTTCAACAAAGAGAAAACCAGCACCAGGGGAGGAAGACGGCCGGACGATGCCTGCAGCCAGAGACTCTGAATGTACTTATTCATGGCTTCTGTTTCATGTACAGACAGGGAATCCAGGTGGACCCTTGGGGGAGATGTGCCAGGCAAGAGGTCAATGGTGCAATCATATCGATGATGAAGCGACAGGAAAGTGGCCCGGGACTTGCTGAACACAGCCTTGGAAGTCCATGTATTCAGGAGGGATGGCACTGAAGTCCGGAAATTCCTCGGAGGGGATCTGGGCTCGGAGACAAGGGGATCTGAGCATGGCGGAGGCAGTGGGAGTGACAGAATGGGCTCCAGCCTACAATCTTGCGATTGAGCCAGTCAACGTGGGGGTCATACATTGGAGCAGTATAAAGCTAAGATTATCGATTTGGAGAGTCGCAGTCTCAGACAGAATTTGTGAATAATAGGTCTCAAGGAAGACATCAAGAGTGGGGACCTTGCTGAATTTTTCTCTAAATCCTTAATGGAAGTTTTTGGGTCAGAAGTTTTTACCGCTCCTCCGGTATTAGACCACACACATAAAGCATTAAAATTTAAACCATCGGAAGTGTTAAAACCATGGCACGTGATTCTCCGGTTTCACTATGTGAGTACGAAGGAGCACTTAACTCGATTTACTCGTCGTAAAGGAATTATTAAATATCAAAATCTTGAGTTTCGTTTGGTTGAAGATTATTGTCCCGAGGTAATGCAAGAAAGATTGCATTTTAAAGAGGTGATGTCGGAATTTTACCAAAGGAAATTCCGACCGGCTTTGCTCCACCCCGCCTGCTTAAGAGTGGTCTTACCCGATAAATCGTTTAAATGGTTTAAATCAGTGGGTGGCGCAAAACAATTTCTCGAAGAACACTGATTGAGCTTGGATGTTTAATCAATTTTCCGTTTCTTTATGTTTGTACACACTAGATTTATTAGTTAATAATCAGCTTATAGAGTCAGACATTTTAAGTTTGTGGAGTTGGGCCCTTGGGCTGAGGTTTTGTTTTGGCTTATGTCTGTTCTATATTAAAGTACTTTTCCCTTTCATTTATTACTATAATTTTTTATTTTAAATTATTAGTTTTAGGAAACTATTAAAATTTTGACTTGGTGATTAATTAATATGAAGATTGTATTCTGATTTAATTCTTGAGACCTTGTTTTCTAAAATGGTCTACAAAGGCTGTTTTTTTTTACTTAGCTTGTGTCTGGCATTCTTTTGTATTGTTTTGGCTATGGGTGATGTTTTTTTCCTTTAAAATCTGGAGACTTGCCATCAAGAGAGATGGAGTTTGGGTGGGTCTTAGATAGTTTCCTGGCTGCCTATTGGTCTGGTTTCTTGGCTTTGGTGGAGGGGGAGGGGTCTTTTTTTAAGTTCAGTATTTTTCTTTTGAGCTGCCTTGAAACTACAAAAATGTCTGTATTGTCGTAACTTCCGGTGCCTCTTTAAACTTTTTTTCCTCTTCCTGGTTCATGAGTTTCCTATGCAACTTGATTAACCCTTTATATACCATATGGCTTATTCAAGGAAAATGGATAATATTATTAACTTTGTTTCATGGAACACGAATGGTTTGAATTATCCAATCTTCCTGACAGAGAGACCCCAGTCAGTCTGGATTGGGAGCAGCATCTCCAACACCATTACACTGAGCACGGGGGCCACCCAGGGCTGTGTGCTCAGTCCACTGCTGTTCACTCTGCTGACCCACAACTGTGCTGCAACACACAGCTCGAACCACATCATCAAGTTCGCCGATGACACGACCGTGGTGGGTCTCATCAGCAAGAACGACGAGTCAGCTTACAGAGAGGAGGTGCAGCAGCTAACAGACTGGTGCAGAGCCAACAACCTGTCTCTGAATGTAAACAAAACAAAAGAGATGGTTGTTGACTTCAGGAGGGCATGGAGCGACCACTCCCTGCTGAACATCGATGGCTCCTCGGTAGAGATCGTTAAGAGCACCAAATTTCTTGGTGTTCACCTGGCGGAGAATCTCACCTGGTCCCTCAACACCAGCTCCATAGCAAAGGAAGCCCAGCAGCGTCTCTACTTTCTGCGAAGGCTGAGGAAAGTCCATCTCCCACCCCCCATCCTCATCACATTCTACAGGAGTTGTATTGAGAACATCCTGAGCAGCTACATCACTGCCTGGTTTGGAAATTGCACCATCTCAGATCACAAGACCCTGCAGTGGATAGTGAGGTCAGCTGAGAAGCTCATCGGGGTCTCTCTTCCAGCCATCACGGACATTTACACTACACACTGCATCCACAAAGGAAACAGCATTATGAAGGACCCCATGCACCCCTCATACAATCTCTTCTCCCTCCTGCCATCTGGGAAAAGTCTCCGAAGCATTCGGGCTCTCACGACCAGACTGTGCAACAGTTTCTTCCCCCAAGCTATCAGACTCCTCAATACCCAGAGCCTGGACTGACATCTTGCCCTATTGTACTGTTTATTATTTATTGTAATGCCTGCACTGTTTTTGTGCACTTTATGCAGTCCAGTGTAGGTCTGTAGTCTAGTGTAGCTTTCTCTGTGTTGTTTTTTTACGTAGTTCAGTCTAGTTTTTGTACTGTGTCATGTAACACCATGGTCCTGAAAAACGTTGTCTCATTTTTACTATGTACCAACATACCAGCAGTTATGGTCAAAATTACAATATAAGTGACTTGACTTGACTTGGCTTGAAATGGAAGAAGAGTTTCAAAGTTTTTAATAGATTGAATGCTCAGATTATTTTTGCACAGGAGACTCATGAGGAAGGAGGATAATCAGCATTTTTTTAGGTTTTTGAAAGGTCAACAGTTTCACGCAAACTCATCGACCAAAGTGAAATGTGTTTCCATTTTTATAGACCCTTCAATTTCATTCGTTTATCATGACACAATCTCAGATCCTTATGGTAGAGTTCTATTAATTACTGGTTTACTCTATAACCAAAAAGTAGTTTTGGTTAATGTTTATGCACCAAATACAGTCTATCCTGAATTCTTTAAGCAGCTATTTATATCTCTTCCTAATTTAAATGAATATAGGTTAATAATGGGTGGAGATTTTAATTACTGTTTGAATCCTATGTTGGATAGGTCTGCACCCAATTAGGTTCTTCCAAACAAATCTGCTACCTTTATTAATTCCTTTTTAGTTGACGTGGGAATTTTAGAGATTTGGAGGTTTTTATATCCTAATGAAAAAGAGTTCTCTTTCTTTTCTCATGTTTATCATAATTACTCTAGAGTTGATTTTTTTTATTGATTCTCATTTAGTTTCGTCTGTTACTACCTGAGTATGATGCAATCACCATTTCTGATCATACCCCTTTGAAATTATCAATTAAATTTAATGATGTGATTTTTAGTACTAGACAATGGCGGTTCAATTCTATTTTGCTTCAAGAATCAAATTTTGTTAATTTCATTAAAGAACAGATTGGATTTTTCTTTTCATTTAATTCAATGGAAGAAATTTCCAGTGGGATATTATAGGATACCTTTAAAGCATTTATCCGTGGACAAATTATTTCATATTCTGCTGGATTGAAAAAATGAATTAATAGTGAGATACATACATTGGTTGATAAGATTAAAGAAATTGATAAACAGTATTCTGTTGCTCCCAATTTGGATCTTTGTAAAGACAGAGTTGAACTTCAGATGCAACTTAGCTTGTTATTAACATCTCCGATTGAAAACCAATTACTTAAATCTAGGAGTCAATATTATATACATGGTGATAAATCAAATAAAATGTTGACTAACCAATTGAAAGCTTCTTTGGCGAAACAACAGATGAATAAAGTTCGTAGACAGGACGGTACTTTGACAGTTAACCATGATGAAATTAATAAATCTTTTCAAGAATTTTATACTAATTTATATCAATCAGAATTTCCGGATGATCTTACTTTAATGTATGAATTTTTAAAGAAATTAAATATTCTGAAATTACCAGTTGATAAATGTTTAGCATTAGATGCACCCATTACTGAAGAGGAAATAAAGAAGGCAATTTTTTCGATAAATTCTGGTAAAGCACTTGGCCCAGGTGGATATATAGCTGAATTTTTAAAAACTTTTTCAGATTTACTCTCTCCCTGGTTATGCAGAATTTTTAAAGATGCTTTATTAGTAGGTAAATTACCACAATCCTTTCATGAAGCATCTATTCCTTTAGTTCCTAAAAAAAGATAAAGACCTCACTGACTGTGCATCATACCGACCTATATCTTTGTTGAATGTGGATTCTAAAATCTTTTCCAAAATATTAGCAATTAGATTAGAGAAGGCTTGCCTCAAATTATTTCTGAAGATCAGACAGGATTTATTAAAAATCGTTACTCACATTTTAATGTTAGGAGGTTAATGAACATTGTATACACTAAGTCATTTAATAGTTCAGAATGTGTTATTTCGCTTGACACTGAGGAGGCATTTGATAGACTTGAATTGGAATATTTATTTAATATACTTGAGAAATTTAATTTTAGTTCAAAATTTATATCTTGAATTCAATTGTTATATCATTCACCCTTGGCCGCTATATTTACCAATAATCAGAGATCCCCCTTTTATAGGCTTTTTCGAGGTACCAGACAGGGCTGTCCTTTAAGCCCTTTACTATTTGATATTGCCTTGGAGCCCTTGGCAATTGCTATTTGTGATTCACCTGACATATTTGGTATTATGCAGGGGAATGGGATGCATAAAATATCACTATATGCAGATGACCTTTTATTATACATTTCTAACTCAGAGAAATCTATTCCTGCAGTAATACCACTACTTGCTCAGTTTAGTAGCTTTTCTGGTTATAAGCTGAATCTTGATAAGAGTGTGCTTTTCCATTAAATATGCAAGTGATAGTCAATCACCATTTAGATTGGATACTGATTATTTTATTTATTTGGGGGTTAAAAATACTAAGAAGTATAAGGATCTAATTAAAATTAATCTTTTACCTTTAATTGATCATGTTAAACAACTGTTTACTAAATGGTCCCCAATGTCTTTATCTTTGCTTGGTAGAATCAATGCGATTAAGATGTTTATTTTACCTAAATTTCTGTATCTATTTCAGGCAGTATCAATTTTTATTCCCAAATCTTTTTTTGATATTATTGATTCTAAAATTTCTTCATATATATGGCAGTATAGAAATCCCATGTTAAGTAAGAAATATTTACAGAAATCAAAAAAGGAAGGCAGTTTGGCTTTGCGGAATCTTAGATTTTATTGTTGGGCAATTAATATTCAATATTTAACGTTTTGGACACAAGAGCTGGATGAAACTCAATCCCCAAGATGGATGAACCTCGAGCGGGAGTCTGTACAGGGGTTTTCATTAGTTTCTATTTTACGAGCTGCGCTTCCCTTCGCAGTTACTAAATTGAATAAATAAATGATAAATCCAATAGTTAAACATACAATACGAATATGGTTCCAATTTCATAAATTTTTTGGATTGAATAAATTTATCCTGTCAAGTCCTATTATAACTAACTTCTTTTTTTCCAACCATCTAGAATTGATCAAGCTTTTGTTTTATGGAAAACAAAAGGAATAACATGTTTTCATGATTTATTCATGGATGATTCAAACAAGAGGACATGAGTTGAGAGGTAAGGGGCAAAAGTTTAGGGGTAACACAAGGGGGAACTTCTTTACTCAGAGAGTGGTAGCTGTGTGGAACAAACTTCCAGTAGAAGTTGTAGAGGCAGGTTCAATATTGTCATTTAAAAAAAAATTAGATAGGTATATGGACAGGAAAGGAATGGAGGGTTATGGGCTGAGTGCAGGTCGGTGGGACTAGGTGAGAGTAAGCATTCGGCACGGACTAGAAGGGCTGAGATGGCCTGTTTCCGTGCTGTAATTGTTATATGGTTATATATGATTGTTTTATGCCTTTTGAACAGTTGTCTAATAAATATAATTTGCCTAGATCACACTTTTTCGGATATTTACATATTAGAAACTTTCATAATGCTACTTTACCTACCTTTCCGATATCACATCAAATCGAAGTTACGGAAAAAATTTTAGACTTAAACCCCTATCAGAAGAGCTTAATAGCAATTATTTATGATCTGATTATGAAAATACATCTAGGCACATCTGATAAAATTAAGAATGAGTGGGAAAGAGAACTTCAAATATCTTTATCTACAGACAAATGGGAGAAAATTCTTAAACCAGTTAATACTTCTTCAATGTGTGTCAGACATGCTTTGATACAATTTAAGGTGGTTCATAGGGCTCATATGTCCAAGGATAAGTTAGCTTGTTTTTATCGTCATATAAATTTCAATGGCACAAAATTGCTGTCCCACGCCAATGGCTTTTAGGACAGCCTGGTGAAGGAAGCCATTGAAATAAAACTAGAGAATAAGAATTTCAACAAAGATGAAAATCTGGCTCTAAAGAAGAACTGGAATTCAATTGTAAACAAGGTGAAATAGCGGAAAGCTGATTGGATGAGGACTAACAAATCAGGAGGGATGGACAATGGGGGTATAAATACCACCAGACTAGACGTGCCTAGGCATCATCCCTGGAGAAGATGGCAGAGTTTGTCATTGAAATGTCAATGGTTGACAACCCAAACTGATATTTAGCAGGGTTAATAATCAACCCTGTGTTGGCTTAAGTGCTCGAACAGTGTACGGAGATGAGATTCGTGTTTGGATTTGGATACACAGGGAACAAGTATGTCATCCAGGTATCAAAAAGAAAATCTAAGACTGGCGTACAATGCCAAGTCTTTCCATGGTGGCAAACTCAGTCTTCGTGGTTGCCAGTGTTTCTAGGTCCAGTCTACACATGTGGGCATGGACTGGTGGGCCAGTTGTAGAAATGTGGTGATCAACCCCATGTTTTGTGATTATAGTGGAGAATGTGGGCTTGGTGAGGTTTGGGAATTCGCCCAGCCGTCGAGTAAACTCACATGCAGCAGTGCAAGCCCTTGACAGAGTCATTGTGGGGAACTTACTGGGGGAGAAGGATAACAACCCAAAGTCCTTGACATCCACAAGCCAGCAGTTCTTAAGAATCCTTGGGCACTGAGGAAACTTGCGCAGAGGTCTAGTCACTTTAGCCAGCACAAAGTCCCTTGTGCAACATCACCCACTGAAGCAGAGCGTCACCCATCGTCTCCCGTAAGTCTGGATCCTGCTTCAACTGGCAGCCTCCAGCAAGGTTTCATCGCTCTTTGCCTTCTCATCAATAGGCGATGCTGGCAGCACACTCTCCTGAGCACCCATGTCACACGGGAAGCATCATCCTGAAAGAGTATCCCTACTGAAAAGTATATCACCCTGGCAGCTGGAACTCGTGGTGTTCAGAGACCTCTGATATCCCAGTGCACTTCCTAGTGTTCCTACCAAAATGAGCGTGGTAAGAGCACAGGCCTGACTTCATCTGTTTCGCAGCTGCAGGCATCCTTATGTTGGGGACCTTGCTGACCTGGCTTATTGAGGCAGGGAGTGGAGGAGGAGTGATAGACCTCTGCCTGGCTGAGTGTAGACTATCAGCCATTTTAGCAAGCTGCCTATAGTCCTTCACAAGTGCATTAGTGAGGGCTATGTGAACTTGATCAGGCTTTTGCTGCATGAAGAGTTCTTTAAAAATAAACAAAGATGGTGATTTCCCAGGAGAGACAGCATGTGGTCCATTAGCTCTGACGGCTTACCATTGGTGAAGCCAGGCAAGGGGAGCAAGTGCTTGGCACACTCACACTCCGATAGTCCAAAAGTCTGTAAAAGGAGAGGTTCGATCCCCCCTCCCCCCACTAGCAAAAAACGTGCATCAGTATCGTCACCGAGCCCAAGCGTGTGCTAAGCAATAGCAAAGACATAGACCAAAGTTACCCCAAAGGCTTCACATTTCATCCGACAATCGACAACCCACAGGTTCTCTCTCCCCTGGCAAGGGAGAGGGAGCTGTCCCCCATTTTCACAGCAAGCAGGAGACATAACAACAGCCCACTGGCTTACATTGTTAAAAGCCTGTTAAGTTGCTTTTTTCGAGCTCTGTGTCCGAAGATCACAAAAACCTCGGGTCTTCAGGCCCACAGCAAAAGATATTCCAGCCTCCCCGACGACAGACGGGTCTCCTGTTGTGACACCGACCCTCAATCCGCCTGTCTCCAGAGCCCTGAGATCTTGGGCTTCCAAACAGAATTGAGATTCTCGGGCCAAACCCTTGGCATGTCAAATAGCAGCCAGTCGTGAAACCCTGAGAACAGGTCCCATCCCGCAAAGAACTGAAGCCTGGGTGTAACTCCAGATCAGGGTCTTCAAAAGAACTCTGAAAGGGAAAAATAAAGATATTAAAGGTAGAAATAGAGCTGTTCTGAAGATGCAAGCAAAGGAGTCGCCATTAGGCACCATCGTTCCTCCTAAGCTCCGCCTCTAAGGTGAGGATTAGGCTGAGGCTGCAGGGTTACCTGTTACAGCTGACCAGGAGAAGAGATGTTGAGGAAGTGCAGGAGAGCCCCTGCGGGGTATGCTGGAATTTGTATTCAGGGGCTGGCTCTTTCCATCGGTGCTGCTCTCCAGTGTTCGCTCGATGGAGGAACCAGCTGAACCAGGACAACATACCATCAATTCTCAAGTCATGCCACTCAGGGTCTTGTGCTGTATTACTCTTTTTCTTTGTGACTGTATATTTTTCTGAAATTGTAACCGAATGTGCTATTTGTGCTCTGTGCTACATACAGTTAATAATGTGTTTGGCTCCTTGGCCCTGGAAGAATGCTATTTCACTTGGCTATATTAATGTATGGTTGAATGATAATTAAACTTGAACTTGACCAGTGTGTGAAGTTCTTTAAGTGAGCTTGGCAATTTATTCAGCTACCCTGCTCCTTCTACATTGACCATTTTGAGTCTAAAACCTAAAACTTATTTCTGCTTCCACTTTCATTTGTGTTTCAAGTGCAACAGCTCATTGTGTAAACAATTCCCTCTGCTCATTTTAATTTGATGAATATTTTCAACAAAAACCAAGTGGGCACCTGGATTTGAACCAGGGACCTCTTGATCTGCAGTCAAATGCTCTACCACTGAGCTATGCCCACAGAGTTCTTTTCTAGTGTGAAGATGCTATATTAAATATCCACACTTCCTGAATCAGTGCTAGTATGGTTATCATAGGAATGATAAATATTTGCAGCACACTGGACTCCAGATAGTAGCCAGGATATGGGCTACAAATTACAATGGGATATATAAAAGGCATGTAATTTGAGCAATGTTGAGATAATCATGGCATATTTCAATATGCAGGTCCATTAGGAAAGTCAGGTTGGTGCTGGATCCCAAGAGAAGGAACTTGTAGAATGTCTATGAGATGGCTTTTTAGAACAGTTTGTGGTTGAGCCCATTGAGGGAAAAGCAGTTCTGGATTGGGTGTTGTGTAATGAAGTAATGAAGTTGTGTAATGAATGATTAGGGAGCTGAAGGTAAAGGAACATTTAGGAGATAATGATCATAATAAGATAGAATTCACCCTGCAATTTGAGAGGGGGAAGATAAGGTCAGATGTATCAGTATTACAGCAGAGTCAAGGGAATTGCAGAAGCATTAGAAAAGACCTGGCCAAAGTAGATTGGATGAGGTCACCAGCAGGGATGATGGCAGAGCAGCAATGGCTGGAGTTTCTGGGAGCAAATCGGAAGGAGTAGGATAGATACATTGCGAAGAAGAAGTATTGTAAAGGGAGGATGAGGCATCCATAGCTGACAAGGGAAGTCAAAAACACCATAAAAGCAGAAGAGAGGGTATATAATATAGTGAATGTTAGTGGGAAGTCAGATGATTGGGAAGCTTTTAAAGACCAACAAATAGAAGCTAAACAAAACATGAGAGAAAATATGAAATATGAAGGTAAGCCAGTCAATTCCATAATATCAAAGAAAATACCAAAAAAAATTTCAGCTGCATAAAGAGTAAAGGTGAGTCAAGAGTTGATTTTGGACCACTGGAAAATGATATTGTACAGGTAGTAATGGGGGGGGGGGGACCAAGAAATGGCAGATTAATTTAAAAAGTGTTCTGTGTTGGTCCTCACTATGGAAGACACAAGCTGTATGCCAGAAATTCAAGAGTGTCAGGGGGCAGAATAGAGTTTAGTTCAATATAATTAGTTTCAATATAATTATGGCGAAGGATAGGTCTGGACCGAGGGTTGGGATTTTTGATTGGAGAAAGGTTAACTTTGAGGACATGCAAAAGGATTTAGAAGGAGTGGATTGGGACAATTTGTTTTATGGAAAGGATGTAATAGAGAAATGGAGGTCATTTAAAGGTGAAATTTTGAGGGTACAGGATCTTTATGTTCCTGTTAGGTTGAAAGGAAAGGTTAAAAGTATGAGAGAGCCATGGATTTCAAGGGATATTGCAAAACTTGGTTCAGAAAAAAAGAGAGACCTACAATAAATATAGGCAGCATGTAGTAAATGAGGTGCTCAAGGAATATAAAAAATGTAAAAAGAATCTTAAGAAAGAAATTAGAAAAGCTAAAAGAAGATACAAGGTTGCTTTGGCAAGTAAGGTGAAAATAAATCCAAAGGGTTTCTACAGTTATATTAATAGCAAAAGGATAGTGAGGGATAAAATTGGTCCCTTAGAGAATCAGAGTGGACAGCTGTGTGTGGAGCCAAGAGAGATGGGGGAGATTTTGAACAATTTCTTTTCTTCAGTATTCACTAAGGAGAAGGATATTGAATTGTGTAATGTAAGGAAAACAAGTGAGGAAGTTATGGAAACTATGACGATTAAAGAGGAGGAAGTACTGGTGCTTTTAAGGAATATAAAAGTGGATAAATCTCCAGATCCTGACAGGATATTCCCTAGGACCTTGAGGGAAGTTAGTGTAGAAATAGCAGGGGCTCTGACAGAAATATTTCAAATGTCATTAGAAAAGGGGATGGTGCCGGAGGATTGGCGTATTGCTCATGTGGTTCCATTGTTTAAAAAGGGTTCTAAGAGTAAACCTAGCAATTATAGGCCTGTAAGTTTGAAGTCAGTGGTGGGTAAATTAATGGAAAGTATTCTTAGAGATGGTATATATAATTGTCTGGATAGACAGGGTCTGATTAGGAACAGTCAACATAGATTTGTGCGTGGAAGGTCATGTTTGACAAATCTTATTGAATTTTTTGAAGAGGTTACTAGGAAAGTTGACGATGGTAAAGCAGTGGATGTTGTCTATATGGCCTTTGACAAGATTCCACACAGAAGGTTCGTTAGGAAGGTTCAATCGTTAGGTATTAATATTGAAGTAGTAAAATGGATTCAACAGTGGCTGGATGGGAGATGCCAGAGAGTAGTGGTGGATAACTGTTTGTCAGGTTGGAGGCCGGTGACTAGTGGTGTGCCTCAGGGATCTGTACTGGGTCCAATGTTATTTGTCATATACATTAATGACCTGGACGATGGGGTTGTAAATTGCATTAGTAAGTATGCAGATGATACTAAGATAGGTGACATTGTGGATAATGAAGTAGGTTTTCAAAGCTTGCAGAGAGATTTAGGCCAGTTAGAAGAGTGGGCTGAAAGATGGTAGATGGAGTTTAGGAATAACGGTGCATAGTTCCCTGAAGGTGAGATCTCATGTGGATAGGGTGGTGAAGAAAGTTTTTGGTATGCTGGCCTTTATAAATCAGAGCATTGAGTATAGGAGTTGGGATGTAATGTTAAAATTGTACAAGGCATTGGTAAGGCCAAATTTGGAGTATTGTGTACAGTTCTGGTCACCGAATTATAGGAAAGATGTCAACAAAATAGAGAGAGTACAGAGGAGCTTTACTAGAATGTTACCTGGGTTTCAGCACCTAAGTTACAGAGGAAGGTTGAACAAGTTAGGTCTTTATTCTTTGGAGTGTAGAAGGTTGAGGGGGGACTTGATAGAGGTATTTAAAATTATGAGGGGGATAGATAGAGTTGACGTGGATAGGCTTTTTCCATTGAGAGTAGGGGAGATTCAAACAAGAGGGCATGAGTTGAGAGTTAGGTGACAAAAGTTTAGGGGTAACACGAGAGCTAACTTCTTTACTCGGAGAGTGGTAGCTGTGTGGAACGATCTTCCAGTAGAAGTGGTAGAGGCAGGTTCGATATTGTCATTTAAAGTAAAATTGGATAGGTATATGGACAGGAAAGGAATGGAGGGTTATGGCCTGAGTGCAGGTTGGTGGGACTAGGTGAGAGTAAGCGTTCGGCATGGACTAGAAGGGCTGAGATGGCCTGTTTTCATGCTGTAATTGTTATATGGTTATATAGTTGTTATTACTAAGGAGAAGGTGCTTATGAAGCTGACAGGTCTGAAGATAGATAAGTCACCTGGACCAGATGGACTGCACCCCAGGGTCTGAAAGAGGTCGCTGAAGAGATTGTGAAACCTTTAGTAATGATCTTTCAAGAATCACTAGATTCTGGAATGGTTCTGGAGGACTGGAAAATTGCAAATGTCACTTCACTCTTTAAAAAGGGAGGGCGTGAGAAGAAAGGAAATTATTGGCCAGTTAGCCTGACTTTAGTGATTGGGAAGATATTGGAGTCCATTATTAACGATGAGGTTTTGGGGTACTTGGAGGTGCACTATAAATTAAGTCAGCATGGCTTTCTTCAGGGGAAATCTTGCCTGACAACGCTATTGGAATGCTTTTGAGGAATTAACAGGCAGGATAGACAGTCAGTGGATATTGCTTACATGGATTTTCAGAAGGCCTTTGAAAAGGTGCTGCACACGAGGCTGTTTAACAAGATGAGAGCCTACAGTATTACAGGAAATTATACTAGTATGGATAGAAGATTGGCTGACTGGCTGGAGGCAATGAGTCAGAATAAGGAATGTTCCAGTTGGCTCCCGGTGATTAATGGTGATGGTATTGGGACCACTTCTTTTCACATTATATGTTAACGATTTGGATGATGGAATTGATGGCTTTGTGGCCAAGTTTACAGACAATGCAAATATAAATGGAGGGGCAGGAAGTGTTGAGGAAGTCTGTGAATGGACTTGGACAGATTGGGGGAATGGGCAAAGAAGTGGCAGATGGAATATAATATAGGGAAGTGTATGGCCATACACTTTGGTAGAAGGATAAAAATGTAGACTATTTTCTAAATGGGGATAAAATTCAAAAATTAGAGGTGCAAGGTGTCTTTGGAGTTCTTGTGCAGGTTTCCAAGAGGTTAACTTTCAGGTAGAGTCGGTGGTGAGGAAGGCAAATACAATGTTAGCATTCATTTCAAGAGGGCTAGAATATAAAAGCAAGGATGTGATTCTGAGACTTTATAGGACATCAGTCAGACCACATTTGAAGTATTGTGAGCAATTGTGGGTCCCTTATCTAAGGAAAGATGTGCTGGCATTGGAGAGGAGGTTCATGAGAATGATTCTAGGAATTAAATCATGAATATCTGAGGGGCGCTTGGTGGTACTTGGTCTGTATGTGCTGGAGTTTAGGGGAATGAGGGGTGATCTCATTGAAACCTATTGAATATTGAAAGGGTTAGATAGAGTGGATGTGGAGAGGATGTTTCCTATAGTGAGTCTAGGATCAAAGAGCACAGCCTCAGAATAGAGGGATGTCCATTTAGAAAAGAGATGAGAAGGAATTTCTTTAGCCAGAGGTTGGTGAGTCTGTGGAATTCATTACCACGGACAGCTGTGGAGACCAAGTCCGACTTGGTTAGTCAGAATGCCATAGGTAATGGAAGAAGACAGGAGAGTAGGCTTGAGCAAGATAACAAACCAGCCATGATGGAATGGCTGAGGAGACTCAATCGTCTGAGTGGCCTAATTCTGCTCCTATGTCTTATGGTCTTGTATCTAAGGTACTGCACCATGTAGTTAGATGGTTAAGTAGGTAACTCACAGGATATGGTTCTAATGGAGGGAAATGGGATGAGAATAGGCAGGCAAACACTAGCAGGAGATGTTGGATGCTGAAAGACCAGTTTCTGCTTTGTACAGCTCCATGACTCTGTGATTCTGTCTTTGATCCTCGACATGCATGATCAGAAACAAATTCTGGTGTTTACAAATCACTGTTTTATATTCACAGCCAAGCATTTCATATAATTTACGAATGAAGCACTGAACACTGACTAGACTCATAATTAGTAGAAAATGTGGAATGTTAAATTACCCATTTATACTCACAATTAGCGAATTCTTGCAATCATGGGTCCAAAAGTCATTAAGTTGCATTGTGGAAAAACTTATAAATTTAAGGGAATGATTACAGCCCAATTCTAAATACTTAGTAATTTTGCCTGAAAGATTTTGCTTGGCTCATCTTCTGCCTTTCTCCTGCTTACATTTTTTGTTAAGTAAGCGGTTTTTAAGATCTGCTCTCACCAGTTTATTCAACCATGGGAAAACACCATACTCAGAAACTGCACTCAGTGGCCACTATATTAGGTACACCTGTACACCTGCAGATATCTAATCAGCCAATCAAACGTTGCGGAAGCAACTCAACGCATAAAAGCATGCAGAGATGGTCAAGAGGTTCAGTTGTTGTTCAGACCAAACATCAGAATGGTGAAGAAATGTGATCTAAGTGGCTTTGACCGTGAAATGATTGTTGGTGCTAGACAAGGTAGTCTGAGTATCTCAGAAACTGCTGATCTCCAGGAACTTTCACATATGACAGCCTCTAGAATTTATAGGGAATGGTGCGAAAAAACAAAAAACAGTGAGCAACAGTTCTGTGGGCAAAAACGCCTTGTTACTGAGAGGGGTGAGAGGAGAATGGCCAGACTGGTTCAAGCTGACAGGAACTCAGGTAGCCATGTGTTACAACAGTGGTGTGCAGAAGAATTTGAAGTGGATGGGCTACAGCAGCAGAAGACCATGAACTTACACTCAGTAGCCACTTCATTAGGTGTAGGAGGCATGTTGGCCATGGAGGGATTAAAAACATGTAACCATTAAAAACATTAAAAACATCAAACTCAAATGGGTCAAGGACCATGGAAGTAGACAAACCAATTGTCTTTGTTATTGCCATGAGGTCAAAGGAATGGAGGCTGCCATTTAGTGTAGCTGCTCTGCACCCTCCATTTTGTGAACTGGTTTTGCTTAGCTTGATCAGTGCTTTAAAATAGACACGATGATGCTCCAGGTAATCTGCTGGACTAGAAATCATTTCTAAATAAGAAGTTATTTGTGAGATGTTCTTTGGTAAGATTTGACATGCAGGTTTGTAAATGGTGGGGTCTGTGTCTGCACTGAGTGATTCAAGCTGGTTTGGTTAGTGATTTAAAATGAAGAACCATAAATACCAGTTGTTACTTGCAGTAGAGGGTAATAAATGGATGCTGGCTTGAAGGTGTTGAAGGTCAGCCAGATGACCCATAGCCAATAAAACTGAAATGCAACATTTGAACTGGTAAGGAATGAATATAAAGCAGAGGCTTCAAATGCAAATGGGTGATAATTTAGGAGATTAACCATTGTGAGGAAGAATCCCCATGCCAGGTACTGGGAGAAGAAAGGATTGATCATCTGGCCAGTGGAGATCCACTGTTTCAGTGTTATCAATTGGAAAAGTGGTCTTGATACAACGGGAACAGTAGAATTCATGTTTTATGTTGTTGTTCTGGGGTCAACATAGTTACATAGAGACAATAAACTGCAAGCTTCAATTAAATGAGAGTTGTGTAGTAAGTTCCCTAACTTAGTTCCTTTGATGGTCAACAGGTACCTAATAAAGCGGCCATTGAGTGTATGTGTCTGTTTAGAGAATGTAACCACACAGAAGGAGAATAATCTGCCCATATTCTTCATTCATCCTCCAAGAGGACCACAAAATTGTAGTGTTTGGAGTCTTGTGTGCCTCAATGACCTGGAGAGCTGTGTTGGCTGAAGTCAGGGCTTTGTGCTTTGGTTCTTGGTAGGGTCACCCATGCCAAACAGGTCAAAGGGTAGTGGCCAGACTAAGAGTGGTTCACTGGTCCTCCAGGATAACAAGCTTGATGGGTCAAAAAAAAGTTACAGAAACAGCAAAGAAGAATCCTTCTATATCTGAGTGTGACAGTATTCCTGAGTCTCCACCTGGGATTTGCATGACTGACAGTAGTCAAAACCAAGAGGAAGCTACTGGCACGATGAAGGAAGCCCTGAACACTGCCAAGATCCAGACCAAAATTGTTTTTTGGAATGTCCAAACCATGTACAACACACAAATAGCTGCAGAAATGTGTCGTTACAACCTTCATACTGGGCGTCAGTGAAAGCAGGTGGACAGGGTCTGGCAGACTAAAGGCAGCAACTGGTGAAACAGCTTTATACTCAGGAAGGGAAGATGGTCAGCATCATGATGGTGTAGCTGTCATCTTGATGAAAGGCTTTGAGGGGCACTTGCTGGAGTGGAAACCAGTCAGCAGTCGGCTGGTGAGAGTCAGGCTGAAAGGGAAGCAAGTGAACATGATTGTGATCCAGTGCTATGTCTAATGATAGTGACATTGAAGAAAAGGACATTTTTACAAACACCTGCAATCGAAGGTAGAGTTAACACCACACCAGGACATAATCATCGTCTTGAGAGATCTAAATGCCAAAGTGGGAAATAACAAATCAGACTTCACTAGGGTCATGGGCATGCATGGATGTGGAACGATGAATAACTGTGGTGAAAGTGGTGGAATTCTGTGCCACAATCCTTGCAGGATGAAAAGGTGAAGAGAGGAACAGATACAGGAAGTGATCATCACCTTGTGGCAGTGATGAAACTCAAGCTGTGAAGCACTGGGACCAGAACACATGTACAAAGACGTTTTGATGTTGAAAAGGTCAAGGACGCCAGTGTGAGATCTGCTTTCACCATTCAGCATAAGAACAGATTCCAGGCCTTGCAAGACCTTGACGAGGATGTATCAGTAGACAGGACAGACACAACATGGGAACAGATTGCCTCAGTCTTCAAGGACAGCAGTGAAGCTGGTCTAGGATACAGAGCTGGAAAGAAGAACAAAGAATGGATACAGCAGTAAACATCGAAAGCTTTAGAAAAAAGATGGAAAATTAAGAAGAAAGTGTTAGATGCAAAATCAACACAAACTAAGGTGAAACTTCAACTAACATACACTGAAGCTAACCAGAAAGTGAAGAGACTTGTAAGACAGGATAAGAGAGTCTACGTGGAAGACCTTGCAGAAGAGGCTGAAGCAACAGCCAATTGAGGTGACCAGGGCGATATATACAAGATTTCAAAATTGGTATGAGGTAAGTTCCAGGCCAGGTATAGTGGTCCCGTGTGAGACAAGAACGGTCTGCTTTTGACAACTGAGAAAGAGCAAGAAGCACAATGTACAGAGTATTTCAGAGAATTACTGAATAGACCACCACCAGATGAAGAAGCTAACATTCAAGAGGCAGCAGAGGACCTCAACATCTACACAGATCCACCCAAGAAGAAGAGATTGTTACTGCGATTAAATCATTGAAGAACAGCAAAACTCCAGTACATGACAATTTGAACGCTGAACTGTTCAAAGCTGAACCAAAAGTTGCAGCTGTCATCCTGCAACCACTGTTTTCTATAATCTGGGAACGGGGACAAGTACACAAGAACTGGGCAAAGATAATCATTGTTAGAATCCCCAAGAAAGGAGCAATAAGTGATTGCAACAACTAGTGTGGCATCACACTTTAGTCAGTGCCCAGCAAGATTCTCACCGAAGTCATTGTCCAATGGATTCCAGATGCTGTCAATGTGTGCTTGAGGAAAGAGCAAGCTGGCTTCTGTCATGGTCCTGTCTGGCAATCCCCCATCTTGCTATTATCTCCTTGATTGTGCCTTAATTCCTGTTGTCTGATTCTCAGTGGTTGCTGGTTCCATTAATTACAGCACACCTGGTTCCCATTAGCGAACAAAGGATAAGAACCCTGGCATCACAGCCATGCTTCACCAGTTCGTTGGTCGATTCTAGTGTGTGTAAACCTCGTTTGCTGTTGTGTGCTGGGGCAGCAGGCTGAGGGTAGCAGACACCAACAGAATCAACAAACTCATTCGTAAGGCCAGTGATGTTGTGGGGGTGGAACTGGACTCTCTGACGGTGGTGTCTGAAAAGAGGATGCTGTCCAAGTTGCATGCCATCTTGGACAATGTCTCCCATCCACTCCATAATGTACTGGTTAAGGAACAGGAGTACATTCAGCCAGAGACTCATTCCACTGAGATGTAACACTGAGTGTCATAGGAAGTCATTCCTGCCTGTGGCCATCAAACTTTACAACTCCTCCCTTGGAGTGTCAGACACCCTGAGCCAATAGGCTGGTCCTGGACTTATTTCCACTTGGAATAATTTACTTATTATTATTTAATTATTTATGGTTTATATTGCTATATTTCTACACTATTCTTGGTTGGTGCGATTGTAACGAAACCCAATTTCCCTCTGGATCAATAAAGTATGTCTGTCTGTCTGTTTCCTGATCCCTTAGGACTGTTAGTTCTAAGCTCCACACCATTCCCTGGATAATCTAAGTAAAGTTTGTCTCCGAGTAAAGACTCTCCTGGCTATCGGTTCCACGTTCGTGACTGTACTAGTGCCCCTCGACCCTAACTCCGTACCTGTGTCCAACACTTGGGTTCATCCTCAGTCACATCCTTGTAACAGCTTCTTGAGAAACAGAGGCTGTGTCGACCAGATCTTCACTCTGAGTAACATCATAAAACAGTGGCAGAGACAACTGTATGTGAATTTCATGGACTTAGAAAAGGCTTTTGATAGCATCCACAGGGAGAGCCTCTGGCGAATTCTCAGATTATATGGGATCCCTTCCAAATTTGTCCAGCTTATCCAGAGTTTCTATGCTAACTTCACCTGCACAGTTGGGGATTGTAATTTGAGCTTTGAACTTAAGACAGGAGTCAGTCAAGTCTGTGTGATGTCGGTGATATTATTCAGCCTGGTAATTGTTTGGGTTATGAGGCAAACAACTAAAAATAAGCAGAGGGACATTAGATGGACTCTATTCTCTACTTTAGAAGACCTTGACTTTGCAGATGACCTCGCATTACTATCACATACACACCAGCACATGCAAGAGAAAACTCAGTGCCTGTGTACCCTTTGTGGACAGGTTGGACTCAGAGTCAGCCACAGAAAGCCAGAGACCATGACTGTTAATGTAGAGTCTCCTCCTCCCGACAAGCATATGGTGTCAATGTACCCAGCACCGACCGGCAGATTCACCTACCCGGGCAGCATCACTCGGCAGGATGGTGTGACCGAGGGCAACATCCAGTGCAGACTCAGCAAAGCTAGAAATGTCTTCAGGCCAATGAGCAGCATATGGGGATTGACCAAGTAAAGCGTCCGCACCAAGGTGAAGCTGTACCAGACCTGTATTGTGTCCACACTCTTGTACAGGTCAGAGTGCTGGTGCATGACATGGAATGACCTTTCCAGGCTGTCAACATCCCACACCACGAGCCTCCGGAAGATCCTCTGTATTTTCTGGCCAAGAAAGATCTCCAACCACACCCTACTCCTTCAGTGTCACCATGAGGACATGGCCACTATCATCATGAGGAAACATTGGAGTTGGATTGGGCAGATGCTGAGAAGAGAGGCCAACTCTAGCATCAAGACAGGGTTCATTGGACCCCTGAAGGGCAGGGGAGATGCAGGAGACCAAAACCAATTCAGCTCCGTACTGTAGAGGCAGAAATGAGGACCCTGAACCACACCATGGGCACAATAGAGAAGGTGGCCAAGGACAGACAGAGATGGGCGACCTTCATTGCTGCCCTAAATGCCAATGGTGTGACAGGCATTTGATGATGATGATGATTCGCCTACTTAATACTGTTTAAATACTCCTTAAATGTAGTAATAATGGCCGATTGTCTGATTCCCCCCTCCCCCTCCTCTAGCAGTGGATTCTAGATATCAGACACTTTCTGTGTAGAAAATTTGCCCCCTTATCTCCTTAAAAGCTATTTCCTCTCACCTTCAACCTACTGTATTCCCTTTTTGTTTTTGAATTCCCTACCAGGGGAAAAAGATTCTAATATCTACCCCATATATGCCTCTCACAATCTTATATAGTTCCATTAGATCATCCCTCAGCCTCCTTCACTCCAGGGAGCCTGATACAAAATGAGTTATTGACTTTCATATAAGACATTAAACAAAGGCTCTCCCTGCCCTCATCATTGTAGCAAAGGCAATACTTCAAAGATAACATCAAATTCAGCCTGAAACACTGATGCAGTTAAGAGCAGAGGAAATGTTTGTTATCCTGGATAATAGTTATCCTCCGAAGAATAGATGATTCAGTTGTTATCCCATTCATGCATCTGGGACCTATGCTGTGTGTGCATTCACGGCTGAGTTTCCCTATATTATACTAGTACAATCACTGGGGTTGAGTATGATATTCTCCTAAGGGTTGTCTATTGGCTAGTCCTCAGGTGGCTGTAGAGGCCAATCTGGGATCCACATATTCTGGTGCAGTGTAGACAAGAGTAAGTGGTGACTGTGGTTAGTGGTTGGGTCTTTTGGTTGTTCAGTCTCTCCTTTCACAGCTGTTGTTTGTTCTCTGTGGCACAGTGGAGGTCTCTCTCATTTAGTACAGCTCCCTTTTGAACAGATTTCCTCCAGGTGTATCTACTGAGTGCAATGTCTTCCCAGTTTTTAGATGTAATGTTGAATTTCTTCAGGCGGATTTTGATGTTATCATTGAAGCATTTCCTTTGCCCACCAGGGGCTCGTTGACCTTCCTTCAATGGGGAATAAAAGATCTGTTTGGGAAGATGTGAGTTAGGCATCTCGATAGCATGAACCATCAGAGTTACTATTGTTTTATTCAAGATTGTTTAATGTCATTTCCAGTACACAAGTGTAAAGGAGAATGAAATAATTGTTACTCCGGATCCAATGCAACATAAAAAAACACAATAAGATAAAGAACACAATAATAAATAACACAATAAATATAAATACATAAGATAGCTTATACATAGATTGTATGTCCATAAAGTGACGCTAGGTATCTATACATAAAGTGACTGACAGGAAATGATAACGTAATGGTGGTCAGAGTGGATGGTGGGTAGGCTGGAGCTTGAACTACCTGTTATGGTGGAGGTGCTTTTTATATTGGCCTCCTCCAGTACGCAGGACGTAGCCTCTATATTACAAACGTGGTCGCGCAACAAAGGAATTTCTCTGGGTGCAAAATATTTTGGTTGTCTGAAAAAGACATCAAACGAACTACTTAAATGCAAGCTTTTCTGCATTAATTGTGCTAGTACTGTTTGCTTTGAAAGAAATATGGAACAAATTCTATTCCCCTGTGCATAAGGTGCAATTTATTTCCTGTACAGGATGCATTTCCAGCTCTCCTTAGGTACTGGACTGCAAATCACAACAATTGCTATATAAAGTATTTTCACAATCTTACCTCCAACAAAATTGTCAATTATCTAAGTCAGTGTTTCTGTTTACAAGCCAATGGAGATAATTCCTCCTCACGTAGTCCATGAAATCAGTCATACATGGACAAATCTAGGAATCAGATGCAATCAGATGGCTTGGGTTAACAACTCCCAGAATGGCTTCAACCCTTATATTTCTCAAAATTATCTTGATTTGCAGCTGTATTTTACTGGGAAAATGTTATTTGGTTTCATCTCGCTGAGTCTGCTAAAGGAAGGTAAGGGGGCACTCAGATTTGAACTGAGGACCTCTTGATCTGCAGTCAAATGCTCTACCACTGAGCTATACCCCCTGTATAATGTTAAATGGTTGCAGAATTCAGAAATCTGTTTCACTTGGATAAAGATAGCCCAGTAATTCTATGAAAGATTAAGTCACAGATTAAAAATTATCTGATATCATCTTGTAAATGGTTAATACAAGCAAGCATACTTTTAAGGTGATTGGAGGAAACTATAGGTGGAGCTGTCAGACGCAGTTGTTTTACACAGAGACTAGTAAGTGTGTGGAATGCACTATCAGGTAGTGGTAGAAGCGGATATGCTAGGGACATTTAAGGCACTCCTAGGTAGGCACATGCATGATAGAAAAATGGAGGGCAATGTGGAAGGGAAGGATTAGATTAAACTAGGAATAGAATCAGAATCAGAATGAAGTATATTATCACTGATATGCTGTATGTTGTGAAATTTGTTGTTTTGTGGGAGCAATGCATTGTGATACATAAAGAATACTGTAAGTTACAATAGGAAATATATTTTAAAATAAATTAAACAATTAGTGCATAAAGAGAGCAAAAATAGTGTGGGTTCATGGGTTGGTTCATTGTGTTCAGAAATCTGATGGCTGAGGGGAAGAAGCGGTTCCTAAAATGTTGTGAGTGTATCTTCAGGCTCCTGTGCCTCCTCTCTGATAGTAGCAATGAGAAGAGGTCACACCCTGGGTGATGGAGCTTTTGAAGATATCCTCAATGCTGGGGAGGTCACTGCTCATGCCACATCTCTCCAATCCTGTGTAGCAAACACTCCATACCAAACAGTGATACAACCAGTTAGAATGCTGTCCACAGTACATCTATAGAAATATGCTTGAGTCTTTGGTGGCATGCCATAACTCAAACTCCTAATGAAATATAGCCACTTTTGTGCCTTCTTCATAATTACATCAATATGTTGCGGTTAGGATAGATCATCAGAGATGTTGGAACCCAGGTTAAAAGTTTAACACAACATTGTGGGCCTGTATGTACTATGTTCAACAATGAACTCAAGCTACAAATCATTCTTTACACTCAGTGATTTTTTTTACAATATGTGGTTATGATCTAATTTAGGAGACAGGGCATCTATTTTATGCACAACAAAGTCCCACAAAAAGCAATGATTTAAGGACAAAAATAATTTGGAATTGGGCAAGTTCTAAATGCTAATGAGAATGCCAAGAAGAACTCTCCTGCTATGCTCTGTAATAATGCTTTGGAATCATTTATGTCCCCAGATAGAACAGATGGGGCCATGCTTCGACATCTAATTCAATGACAGGACCTCCCTGACAATCCAACGTTCCCTCTATGCTACACTGGGAGAGGAGCTGTGACTTTAATGTTTCCTGTATCCCAGAGAGGTAAAATAAATAAAGAAAAAACAGATTTTTATTTATCTTGGATTCCAATGATCTGTCTTTTATTCATTTTATCGCTTTCATAGACTTGAAACTCATTTCCTCTCTCATGTTTAATAGATTCGGTTTTGCAGCCTTCTTTATATGTCCCTAATATAATACAATTGATTAGAAGATAGACACTCTTGGGTTTCTTCATCAGCCAAGATTGGGGTTCCCAACCTTTTTTATGCCATGGACCAATACCATTAAGCAAGGGGTCTGTGGAGCCCAAGTTGAGAACCCCTAGTCTAGACCAAAATGATGTAACTCTTCGCCAGCTCTCTTTATCAGTCTAGAGACTAGATCAGAGTGATTTAACTCTTTGCTGGGTCTCCCCATCATTCTTGATCAAAATGATTTAACTTTTCACTAACCACCTTCTTCCATACCTCCTAGAGGATCACAACCTTGTCATAGGGCTTGTAGGCTTGCGTGCCACAATGACCCGGAGAGCTCTGTTGGCTGGAATCTGGGCTTTATGCTTTAGCTCCTGGTATGGTCACCCATGCCAAACAGGTCAAAGGGTAGAGAGGTCCACCACTCCTCCAGGTTTGGGAGTTCAGCTCAGGGCTAACAACCCTAGCTGGTAAAACAAAATTGTTATGGAAACAGGAAGGAAGCCCTGAACACTGCCAAAGATGGAGGAGCTTCATTGCTGCCCTAAACACCAGCGGTGTAACAGCAGTAGGTAGTAGTAGTCTTTTTCCATAATTCACAATAACCAAAGAATAGAAGGAGTAAATGAAGCAGCCATTATTCATGAATAACTTAAGTACTGTAATCAGTCTAACTGTAGAAAAGATTTACGAGGATGTTGCCAGGGCTAGAGGGCCTGAGTTCTAGGGAGAAGTTTGGCAGACTATATCTTTATTTCTTGGAATACAGGATATTGAAGTGTATAAAATTACAAGAGACATAGATTGGGTGGGTGGTACAGTCATTTCCTCTGATTAGCAGAGTCCAAAACTAAGTGGCATACTGTAGGTCTGGGATAATTTAAAAGGGACCTTAAGTATTAACCTCTTCACGTAGATGGTGGTGCATATACAGTGTGCTCTGTCAGAAAAAGTAGTTGAAGCAAATGATACAATAATATCATTTAAGAAGGACTTGGAAAGGAATGCAGAGGGGTGGGGCTTGAAGTGATGGGGCCAAATGAAGAAAATTGGAGCTAGCTAACTGGACAGGATGATTGTCATGGCCTAATTGGGCCAAAGGGCTTGTTTCTGTGCTGTTTTGTTCTATGACTCTATGTACACAAAAGATTTCTTAGAATCTATGTTAAAACATGTTGAAGAACTATTGATAATTATATCATTGTCATATTTTCCTCTGTCAAAAGTGCATAAGATAGATAAGACCTTAAAACCGTAAGGCACAGGAGCAGAATTAGGCCATTCAGCCCATTGAACCTGCTCCACCATTCCATCATGGCTGATTTATTACCTTCTCAATCCCATTCTCCTGCCTTCTCCCCATAACTTTGGACACCCTGACTAATCTGCTTTAAATATACCCAATAACTTGGCCTCCACAGCCGTCTGTGGTAATGAATTCCACAGATTCATCACCCTCTTGCTAAAGAAATTCCTCCTCATCTCCGGTCTAAATTGATGTCCCTCTATTCTGAGGCTGTGCCCTCTGGTCTAAGACTCGCCCACTATAGGAAATATCCTTTCCACTTCCAGTCAGTCTCGCCCTTTCAATACTCAATCGGTTTCAGTGAGATTCCCCCTCATTCTCCTAAACTCCAGTGAGTACAGGCCCAGAGCCATCAAACACTCCTCATATGTTAACCCTTTCATTCCCTGAATCATTCTTGTAAATCTCCTCTGAACTCTCTCCAATGCCAGCGCATCCTTTCTTAGAAAAGGGGCCTAAAACTGCTCACAATACTCCAAGTGCAGTCTGATCAATGGCTTATAAAACCTCAGAATAACATCCTTATTGACCTCATGACTTACCTGCTCTTAAATCCCCTGAAAATAGACTAGCTCTAGAGGCTAATAATTCAGGCATCAGGATTAATAACCAACTGATGCCAGTTCAAATCTCACCAACAAAATGAATCTGGAATTGAAATGCTAATACCCCTAATAAGAGCACGACTGGATTATTCTTGACATTAATCTGGATGACTGATGGGAAGGAAATCTGTCCTGTGAGAAGAAATTTTGTTCCTTTATCGGATCCTAGGTTCATTTGTTCAATTCAGTGCTTTCCCTTGATACTGTCAGCCCTAAAAGTCGAATTCAATAGATGATTCATAACTTTGTAATCTTCAACAGCACATAGGAGTATTTCAGAACTACATCCTGTAGCACACTCTAGTCCCTCATCTGCCATTATACAGTTACAATGAAGCACTTGCTTTGTGATCCATTCTTGCATTTGGCAGTGGCCTTTTGTTGAGAAGGTACCCGAATTCCATGGAAGATTGTGATCTCAGTAGCTCCTTGGTGCAGCTGTGTTCAATCACAGCGACAAGCTCGGCCAGATGGATGTAGTCAACGAGATTATATTGAACCTCAACTAATGGAGGAATATGTGAAACCAACATCACAGAGCAGTACTCTGTCATCAGGACGGAGGGTAATAAGGGGAGGCGGTAGGGGTGTAGGGAGAGTGTCGTCTCCAATTGGCAGATACTGAAAACTTACACTCGTCTTACTTGTGCTTCAGGAGGAAAGCATGGTCCCTCTCACCACACTGTTCTGAAGTTTGAGCAAAGAAATTAGACTCAGGTTTATTATTACATAATAATAATAATTACGTAATATGCCATAAAAAAAATACTGTTCTGCGGTAGCCATACAGTGAGATACGTAAAACAAATTACTACATGAAGAAATGTCATTTCTATACAGAAGTAGACCAGTTGGATACAGGTATCAACCAATGGGTAACATTGTTGATGTTCAAGTTCCTGAATCACCAATCACATATGTTAATAACCAAGAGAATCTCCACGTTAAAGGCCAGTAATACTTAAGAATTAGTAAAATAGCTGCCCAATAGTAAGCATTGTCCTAGAATCCCTATCTTGTCTGAATATGGCTCCAGTTCCATGCGCTTACAAAGGGACCATAAGACATAGGAGCAGAATTAGGCCATTTGGCCATTTTTTTGCTTTTTCTGTTTTTTAATGTTAATTTTTAAATGACACCAAGAATTCTAATGACATGCAATATTCCATTCAGAGATGAAGTCTCAAAGAACATCTAGAGATTGGTTGTGAATTGAAACCGAACTTCTCTTTGTTCAGTGTCACTTAACTCTGTTGTTTCCGTAAGACCATGCAATAAAGAAGCATGGGCATTCAGCCCATTGAGTCTGTTCCACCGTTCAATGACAGCTGATTTGCGCATTATTCCTCTCAACCCCATTCTCCTGCCTTCTTCCTGTAACCTTTGATGCCTTTACTGATCAAACACCAATCAACTTCCACTTTAAGTAAACCCAATGACTTGGCCTCCACAGCCGTCTGTGGCAATAAATTCCACAGATTCACCACCCTCTGACATCTTTCCTGTCGGTAGGTGACCAGAATTGCAGACAATACTCTAAATTTGGCCTGACCATTCCCTCTGCTGTCTGCAAGGAGCTTGTATGTTCTGCCCATTATAGAGTCATAGAGAAGTACAGAACAGAAACAGGCCCTGCAGCCCATCTAGTCAGTGCCAAACCATTTAAACTGCCTACTCCCATCAACCTGCACTAGGACCATAGCCCTCCATACCCCTACTATCCATGTACGTGTCCAAACTTCTCTTAAGCATTGAAATCAGGCTTGCATGCTCCACTTGTGCACCACACTCTCACAAACCTCTAAGTGAAGATGTTTCCCCTTATGTTTCCCTTAAACTTCTCACCTTTCACCCTTAAGACATGACCTCTGGTTGTAGTCCCACAAAAGCTCAGTGGAAAAAGCCTGATTGCACTTAACCTTTCTATACCCCTCATAATTTTGTTACCTCTATCAAATCTCCTTTTAATCTTCTATGTTCTAAAGAATACAGTCCTAACCTATTCAATCTTTCCTTATAACTTGGGTCCTGCAGACCTGGCAACATCCTTGTAAATTTTCTCTGTGCTCTTTCAAACTTATTTACATCTTTTCTGTAGGTGGGTGACCAGACTGCACACAATACTCCAAATTAAGCCTCACCAAAGTCTTAAACAACTTCAACATAACTTCCCATCTCCTGTACTCAATACATCGATTCATGAAGGCCAATGTGCCAAAAGCTGTCTTTACAATTCTATTACCTGTGACACCACTTTCAATGAGTTATGTACCTCTATTCCCAGATCCTTCTGTTCTACTACACTCTTCAGTGCCCTACCATTCACTCCAATCCTCCAATCCACAGGTATCTCTACTGTCGCTAAGAATGTTTTAAATATCTCTGCTAGGGCCCCAGTAATTTCTGCACTTGCCTCCCATAGAGTCTGAAGGAAAACCTTGTCAGGGCCTGGGGATTTGCCTCAGGATAGCAAGCACCTCCTCCTTTGAAATCTGTACAGGGTCCATGAAGTTGATCCTGACTTGCCTCACTTCTATAGGCTCTGAGTCCATCTCCTGAGTAAATACACTTTGTTTCCTCTCTCATTCCAAAAATGTATCATTAGGATTAATGAGTTGTGGACATGCTATGTTGGTGCCTGAAGTATGGCGACACTTACAGACTCCTCAGTGTATCCTCGCTGATTTGATTCGACGCAAACGAAGCATTACACTGTATGTTTTGATGCGCGTGTTACAAATAAATTTAATCTTTATCTTTATACAACTTTCAATATAACATCCCATCTCCTGTACTTACGAAGGCCAAAAGCTCTCTTTATGTCCCTATCTACCTGTGACGCCATTTTCAAGGAATTACAAGGTATTCTAAAGGTTGATAGTTTTTAAACATTAAGAGATGCAAGGAGTATGTGGTTGGTGCAGGAATGATCTTAATGAAGTGCAGAGCAGACACAGGGGCAGAATGGCCTAGTTCTGCTTTAACTCCTTGTATTCCCTTGAGCTCCACATTTGTCTGAAACCACTGTGATACTTTATTTCTGGTCTCCAGCACATCATCAATTATATTTGGCCTACATTTAGCAGCCCTTCAATTGCCTTAGGTCAGGAATTCACTCCTTAAACCTCTCATGCTCTTTACTTCTAAACAGCGATCTGTTCTGGGATCCCTGCTGTTTACGATTTTTGTAAGCGACTTGGATGAGGAAATGGAATGGTGGGCTTGCAGGTGACATGAAGGTTGGTGGATTTGTAGGTTTTGTAGAAAGTTAGAGCCAGAGAGTCATAGCACTGAAGGCCCTTTGGCCCATCTAGTCCATGCCAAACCATGAGGATACATACATCAGGATGCTTTTTATCCATTAAAACTCAGCATTTAACACCATCATCCCCTCAAAACTAATCAGTAAGCTCCAAGACCTGAGCCTCAATACTTGCTTGTGCAATTGAATCCTGGATTTCCTCACTTGTAGACAATAGTCAGTTTGAATTGGCAAATGCAACTCTTCCACAATCTTCATCAGCACAGGAGCAGCATGGGGGGGTGTGCTTAGCCCCCTGCTCTACTCACTTTACATCTATGACTATGTGGCTAAGGACATCTCCAACACCATATACAAGTTTGCTGACACCATTGTTGCGGGTTGTATCAAAGTGGGTAATGAACCCGCATTCAGGGGGGAGATTGAAAATTTGGCTGAATGGTGTAATAACAACAACCTCTCACTCAATGTCAATAAGACCAAGGAACTGACTGTAGATTTCAGGAGAGGGAAACCAGAGGTCCATGAGCCAGTAATCTTCAGAGAGTCAAAGGTGGAGAGGGCCAGTAAATTTAAATTCCTGGGTGTCACTATCTCAGAGGACCTGTCCTGGCCCCATCATATAAATGTAATTGCAAAGAAAGCACGACTTCCTCAGGAGTCTGCAGAGATTTAGCATGTCTTCAAAACCCTTGGCAAACTTCTATAGATGTGTGGTAGACAGTGTGCTGACTGGCTGTTTTATGGCCTGGTATGGGAACAGCAAAACCTTTGAGTGAAAATCCCACAAAAGGCAGTGAACTTGGCCCAGTACATCACAGGTAACACTCTCCCAACCACCGAGCACATCTACATGAAACACCGTCATAGAAAAACAGCATCCATCATCAAAGATCCTCACCACCCAGACCACGCTCTTTTCTCCCTGCTGCCATCAGGTCGAAGGTACAGGAGCCTCAGGACTCACACTACCAGGTTCAAGAACAGTTGCTACCCCTCAACCATCAGGCTCTTGAACAAAAGGGGATGACTACATTCACTTAAGGACTCTGTTATCTTGTTATTTCATTATCGTTATTTATTGCTATTTATTTATATCTGTATTTGCATAGTTTGTTTACAGTTTACAGTTCCTGTTGGTTACAGTGTACAGATCCTGTTTACAGTTACCATTCTATAGATTTGCTCAGAATGCACACAGAAAAAGAATCTCAGGGTTGTATGTGGTACAACCAGTACACCTTTGCCAGAAAACAGCCTGTCCCAATCCATACATGCCAGATCCTTTCTGATACCATCAAGACTGGCCTTTCTGCAATTTAGAATCTCAAACCACAGACCAGACCTATCTTTTTTCATATTTACTTTGAAATTAATGGCATTCTGATCACTAGATGCAAAGTGTTCCCCTACACAATCTTCTGACACCTGTCCTGTCTCATTCCTTGATAGGAGATCAAGTATCACATAGCCTTATGTTAGAGCTTCTATGTACTGATTAAGGAAGCTTTACTGAACACATTTAACAAACTCTATCCCATCTAGTCCTTTTGGGACTCCTAGTCAATATGTGGAAAATTTTAAATCTCCTACTATAACAACCTTATGTTTCTTGCAACAGTCTGCACTCTCTCTACAAATTTGTTTCTCTAAATCCCACAGACCATTGGGTGGTCTGTAATATTGCCCCATTAACATGGTTATACAGTACCTTTCTTACTCCTCAATTCCACCCATAAAGCCTCATTAGACGAGTTCTCAACCTGTCCTGTCTGAGCACCGCCATGACATTTTCCCTGACCTGTAAAGACACACTTCCCCCTTTAATCCTTCCCATTCTGTCATGTCTAAGACAACAGAACCCCAGAATACTGAGAGCTGCCAGTCCTGTACCTCCTGCAACAAAGTCTCATTAATGGCTACAATGCCATAACCATGTGTTGATCCATGACCTGAGCTCATCTGCCTTTCCTACAATACTTCTTGAGAAATATACACAGCTCAGAACATGAGTCCCACCATGCTCAACGATTTGACTCCTGACTTTCTCTGAGGTCTTACCAACATCGTATATACAAATTCTCCACTAACTGTTCTGATGCTCGGGTTCCCATCCTCCTGCAACTCTAGTTTAAACCCCTCCAAGCAGCATTAACAAACCTTCCCACTTGGATATTAGTCCCTCTCCAATTCAGGTACAAACCGTTTCTTCATTATAGGACCCAACTTCTTGAAAGAGAACCCAATGATTCAAAACTCTGAAGCCCCCCACTCCTGAGCCTTGTGTTAAACTGTATGATCTTCCTATTTCTGACCTCACTGGCACGTGACATGGGTGGCAATCCTGAGATCACAACCCTGAAGATCCTGCCCTTGAACTAAGCACCTTACTCCTTGAACTCCCTATGCAGAACCTCGTCACTCATCCTACCCATGTCACTAGTACCTACATGGACCATGACATCTGGCTGTTCACCCACCCACTTTGAGAGTGCTGAGGATTCAATCCAAGATATCCCAGACCCTGGCACCTGGGAGGCAATATACCATCCAGGAGACACAGAACCTCCTTTCTGTTCCCCTAACTAACGAATCCCCAACACCACAGCTTGCTTCTTCTCCCCACTTCTCTTCCGAGTCAAATAGCCTGTCACGCTGACGCACGACTGAACCTAGGTGCGGAGGAGTGACCAACTCCCAAGTGGCGACAGAAGCAAGAGTTTATTCATCGGAATTCCAACTGAACTTTGGAGGTTTGTCTGAGCGACACTGCAAGACGAATCATTCTCAAAACACACACACAGGACCTTTGTGATAAGTGCTAATTGGGATTCCACTTTAAATGATCACAGTACACTGACAACCCAAGCCAGTCAAAACAAATGTGATAAGAATAAACAGAAAGCACAAGGGCCTAAAGACTCTAGGTAAGACAATAATTAACAAATAAAGGTGCAAGGCGGGCAGGGCTCATGATAGAGACGGACTCAGTGCCAGAAACCTGACATGTACAACTGTCCTCTACAAGGTAATTTCCCCCTACCCCAACAGTGATATACATGTTGTTGAGGGGGATGGTCACTGGCCGTTTAACCCCTTTCCCCTTCCTGACTGTCACCCCGTTTTCTATGTTCTGCACCTTGGGTGTAACTGTAGGTTTTCGCAAATAAAGTGATGAGAAGTGTTTTATGTTTAATGAAACCCATAGCATATTTTATTGAACTCCAAAACCTGAACACAAAAACGTGCTAAAAGTCCTTGCATAACAACGTCATAACGTCAGACCAGCCTCTTAAAGTGAAACCCCAATTCAATGTCAGTGGTTGTGAATTCTGTACATTTCTCTCATTTACGTTACCCAGCACAGGCCCCTCCAGAATTCACTAAAACTGGCATTGTAAGCCTGTCTGGACCTTGGACAAGCCACTCAGCTTGCATCCTATGTTCCATGGGTGGAGGAACCGCAGGTGCTCTGGCTCATCCAGAGATGTATTGACACGCTCATGGTCATGTTGTGACACCAGGGCATGGTACCGGAATCCTCCAAATCTTAAGGAGATCTACCAAAATACGTTCAGGTTTACCCCTCTTAGCTATGATAAAAGTCTGTCCTCCTCATTCCAAAATGCAGAATGGGCCATCATAACAGGGCCTAAGGGGATGTTGGTGGAATGTAGGTCAACAGGAACCCAAGAGTGCTGTATGTCATCATGGGAGATAGGAATTGAATTCACTGAGCAGGTGAAACGATGTTGAGAGGCCGACCAGGCAGTCGTGGTGTCAGGAATTAAGTCAGCTGGTACTTGTAACGGCTGTCCATTTACCAACTCAGCCGCAGATGACTGCAGGTCCACTTTTGGAGCTGTTCTGAGCCCCAACAGGACCCATGGGAAATGATCATGCCAACACTCATTTGTCAGGGAAGCCCTCCAAACAGCTTTTAAGGAGCAGTGAAACCACTCACATAGGCTATTGGACTGCAGGAGATACGCCGTGGTGTGATGTAGCCTAATGCCGAGGTCCTGGGTCATAGCAGCCAGAGGTTTAAAATTAATTGGGGTCCGTGGTCAGAGGAAATATCAGCTGGGGTATCAAACCGAGTAACCCAGGTGCTGATGAACACCCGAGCCACATCTGTGGCCATCATTGATGCTTGGAGGAGACCTCTGGCCACGTGGTGATACAGTCCACCATGGTAAGGAGGTGCATGAAACTGCAGGAGGGGGGAAGAGGATCAGTGAGGTCCACAACAATGGGGTGAGGGTGACCAGTTGAGACATCACACAGGAGAGAAACCCCAGCTTCCCCGAACTTAATATCAGCCATCTGCAGGCCCATGACTGCTATTCGGTAATCCAGGACCTCTGGGTCAGTAACTTGGTCGGCTGCCATGCTGGCATAGTCAACCCCTACGTGTATGGTCTCAATAGCTGGCCATGAGAGGCAATCAGCCACGGAATAATTTTTCCCCTTGATATGTTATGTATCAGTTGTGAACTCTGATATGTAAGCCAAGTGGTGTTGCTGTCGTGAAGACCAAGGGTCCGATATCTTGGCCATCATGTCCACGAGGGGTTTGTGGTCACCGAACGCTGTGAAATGGCGACCCTCCAGAAGAAATCGAAAATGGCAGTCAGGCAGATAGAGACTGAGAAGCTCACAGTCAAGCATGCTGTACTTCCTTTCGGGGGACAGCGCTGCTGATTGAAGAAAACGAGCAGCTGCCACACACCTCTGACCAACTGTTCATGCACAGCACCCACGGCGTAGTCTGAGGTGTCAGCCGTAATGGCTATGAGTGTGTTGGGGAGTGGGTGACCCAGTAGTGTCGCGTTAGAAAGAGCTTGTTTAGTATCATGAAATGCCCTGGTCCTGTCTGCTGACCAGTCAAGCACCTGATCAGGGATATTGTCTTTGAGCGCACTGTACGGGGGGAACATAAATCCCACAGCTCGCGGAATGAAGTGGTGATGGAAATTCACCGTGCCTAAAAACTCCTGTAGTTTTTTATTAGTGTGGGGCGTTGGGAAATCCATAATAGCGGTTACTATTGATGGGAGTGGTTTCGCACCATCTGTGGAGATGAGATGGCTGAGAAAGACAATGGTTGACAACCCAAGCTGGCATTTAGCAGGGTTAATAACCAACCTGTGTTGACTTAAGCACTTGAAAAGTGTGCGGAGATGAGATACATGTTCAGATTTGGACACACTGGTGACAAGTATGTCATCCAAGTCAACAAAATGAAAATCTAAGTCCTTTAATACAGAGTCCATCAGCCATTGGAAAGTCTGTGCTGCATTTTTCAGTCCAAGCTGCATGTGCAGAAACTCAAAGAGGTCAAATGGGGTTATCACAGCTGTTTTGGGAATGTCCTCTATGCACACAGGCGCCTGATGGTAGCCCCTAACTAAATCGAGTTTGGAAAAATTTAACTTTCTGGCTAAATGTGCTGAAAGGTCTTGAATGTATGGAACTGAGTAACGATCAGTGTTAATGTTATCGGGTATCACCACATGGGCAGCAACCACCATCGGATTTAGGGACCATATGGAGGGATGAAGCCCAGGGTTATTCCACTGGCTTACAATGCCAAGTATTTCCACGTTGACAACTTCAGCCTTCGTAGTTGCCAGCTTTTCTGGATCCAGTATATGCACACAGGCATGGACTGGCAGGCTAATTGTAGGAATGGCTTGCAGAGGGATCTACATCAGCTGTAAAAATGGGCTGGAAAATGGTTGATGGAATTTAATGCAAACAAGTGTGATGTGTTGCCCATTGGGAGGACCAACCAGGGTAAGTTTTACACAGTGAACAGTAGGGCACTGAGGAGTGTGGTAGAACAAGGGGATCTGGCAATACAGGGACATAATTCATTCAAAGTGGCGTCACAGGTAGATAAGCTTTGAACATATTGACCTTCGTAAATCAGTGTATTGAATTGTGATGTTTCGTCATATAAGATATTGGTGAGGCCTTATTTGGTGTATTTTGTGCAGTTTTGGTAACCTACCTACAGGAAAGATGTAAGTAAGGTTGAAAGAATCCAGAGAAATTTTACAAGGATGTTGCCGGTCTGGAGGGCCTGAGTTATAAAGAATGATTGAATAGGTTAGAACTTTATTGCCTAGAGCATAGAAGATTGAGAGAAGATTTGTTAGCAGTGTACAAAATTATGAGAGGTATAGATAGGGTAAATACAAGCAGGCTTTTTCCACTGAGGTTGGATGAGACTACAACTGGAAGTCATGGGTTAAGGGTGAAAGGTGAAATGTTTAAGAGGAACATCAGGGGAAACAAATTCACTCAGAGGGTGTTGAGAGTGGGATACAAGCTGCCATTGTAATTTGTGGATACAATTTTGATTTCAACATTTAAGAGAAGTTTGAATAGGTACATGGATGGGAGGGGTATGGAAGGCTGTGGTCCGGCTGCAGGTCAATGGGACTAGGCAGTTTAAATAGTTTGGCATAGACCAGATGGCCCAAATTGCCTGTTTCTGTGCTGTGGTTTTCTATGAGCCTGTGACTCTATAAGGTCAACTAGTGTCACAAAAGTGAGCCTGAAATGGAGGTTGAGTTTCTATGGATAACACCGTTCTCACCTTGGAGCGCCTTGCCGGGGTGGTGTCAGAGACAGATACGTTAAGGGCATTTAAGAAACTCTTAGATAAGCACCTGGATCATGGAAAAATGGAGGGCTACATTAGAGGGAAGGTTTAGATTGATCTTAACATGGGTTTAAATGTCAGCACAACATTGTGGGTCAAAGGGTCTGTACTGACCATAAGACCTAGGACCAGAATTAGCAGCACAGGCTCATAAGACCTAGGCCATTCTGGTCCTAGGTCTTATGAGCCTGTGTTGCTATTCCATCATAGTTGATTTATTATCCCTCTCAACTCCATTCTCCTCTCTTGTCGCCATAACCTTTGACACTCTGACTAAGCAAGAACCTTCGCTGTAAATATACCTAATGTCTTGGCCTCCACAGCCATCTATAGCAATGAATTCCACAGATTCACCACTCTGGCTAAAGAAATTCCTCACCTCTGTTCTAAATAGATGTACCTCTATTCTGATCTATGCCCTCTGATCCTAGACTTCCCCGCTATTGGAAACATCCTCTTCACATCCACTCTGTCTAGAACTTTCAATATTCAATAGGTTTCAATGAGATCCCCCCTCGTTCTTCTGAACACCAGTGAATACAGGCGTAGAGCCACCAAACACCACTCATACATTAACCCTTTCATTTCTGTAATCATTCTCGTGAATCTCATCTGGACCATCTCCAATGTCAGCATATATTTTCTTAGATAAGGATACTGTGCTGTAATAGTCTATGTTCTATGAAACAATTGCCAGCACAATTCCCGACACAGCATAGTAATAACTGGCTGTAAGCTGCTTTGTGAGACTGCAACAACAATGGAGATGCAAACTTTCTTTATTAACTTCATAATCCACCAAACATTCTTTTTTTACCTCTGACAGCTGGAGCTAATTGCCCACATACCTGCTCCAGTAGGGTTAAAACGTACCCTTAGGAGAATTATTGCTGAGAATAAAGAGGGGCTGAAGTTACAGAGGTTGTAGGGGTTGAAAGGTGACATGTGTTGTCTAACACAAAGAACCATCACCACAAAGCTGGCTAGTCCTTGAACCATACTGCCATGTTCACCACAGCAGCTTCCGACATTTCCTGTGAAAAGGCAGCATCTTGTGGAGCAGTCAGGAACAGCAAAAGCAAAACTAGATCTGCTTTATTTGTCACATGCACATCAAATCATCAAAATATACATACAGTGAAATGCATCATTTGCGTCAACAACCAACACAATCCAATGATTGTGCTGGGAGCAGCCCACAAGTGTTGCCATGTTTGAGTCTGCAACCTACTATCTTGTCGGCCTTTGAAATGTGGCAGGTAACTGGAGCACCCAGAGGAAACCCATGGAACCATCCAGAGATGAGCAAGAGTCTTTGTGTTGGTGTTCTCAGTCAGTGCTTACCAATCAGCAGATGTTAGGATGAGTGATCTAGAATTAGGTGGTAAGGAGTCCCTGATTCCAGAGCAGGCACCACATGGATTTCAGTAGGGTGTTATGGAATAGCTCGGAACCATAGAGGTGTAGTGATCTCAGAGATCTGTAAGACTGGGGAGGAGTAGAGAGGAAAAGAGAAGGCAAGAAGTGAAAGAGTGATAAAAATTTGAGATAGTTGGACTAGGAACAACTGAGTGTGCACAGAGGCGATGGTCCTTGCTGTAAGAGTTTCTGTAGAAACTGGAAATCTTGAGCAAAACACACTTATTTATGTAGCCCCTCCGCTGCCGTAGTCCCACAAAGCAGCATACAGCTTGTTAGTGCCTTGTAGCGTGGGGAATTGTTCTGGCAATCGTTTCATGGAACATAGACATAGGGTTATTCCCTTCCACAGATGCTGCCTGACTTGTTAAGTTCTTTTGTGTGTTTTGTGCATTTTGTGTGTGTTGCTCAAGATCTCCAGCATCTGCAGAATCTCTTCTGCTTATGATTTGCTGCTCCATTGCGAAGTCCCTTCAAGGTGTACCTACCCAGGAGCTGTTTAAATATTCTCTTGAAGCAAGTTCAGTGAAATCTTTGCTCACTGCTCCCCCTTTGTGATCTCTCCATTCTCAGGCTATTCAACCATCACATCTATCACCTACCAGTTTGTACTCCTTCTCCTCCTACCAGCCTCTTATTCTGGCTTCTTCCCCCTTACTTTCCAGTCCTGATGAAGGGACTTGGCCCAAAACATCAACTATTTATTCCCGTCCGTAGATGTTGCCTGATCTGCTGAGTTCCTCCAACGTTTTGTGAAGGTACAAGCAACACAGTTTTAAATGAGTTCTGTTAAAAGTTAGCATTTTTGGAAGGGAATTCAAAGGCAAAGTCAAGTTTATTGTCATTTACACAAGTAAACTCTTGCATGCACAAGTGCAATGAGAACTTGCATGCAGTAGCATTACAAGCAAATGAGCAGCAGTCACAAGAAAAAACAATTAAGTATGAGTTATACACAAGTTCTTCAAGAAAGAACACAATTTGAACAAAAAAAGTAAAATATCTACTTTAGTGCAAAGTAATCAAAATGATCATATAGTTGAAGAACTGTATTATTATTTATTTCTTTTTTGTATTTGCACAACTTGTCTTCTTTTGCACATTGGTTGCTTGTCAATCTTGTATGTAGTTTTTCATTGATTCTATTATATTTTTTGTTCTGTGAATGCCTGAAAGAAAATGAATCTCGAGGTAGTAATTATTTATGTACTTCTTGAGATACAATGCAGAATAGGCGCTTCCAGCTCTTTGAGCTGTGCCACCCAGCAAACCCCAATTTAACCCTAGCCTAGTAATAGAAAATTACAGCGATCATAAGCTATAGGAGCAGAATTAGGCCCATCAAGTCTGCTCCACCATTTCATCATGGTTGATCCCATTTTCCTCTCAGTCCCAGTCTCCTGACTTCATGTCAGACCAATCAGGATCTATCAACCTCTGCCTTAAATGTACATAAGACATCCTCCACAGCTACCTGTGGCAAAAAAATTCCACAGATTCACCACTCTCTGGCTAAAGAAATCCCTCTTCTAAAAGGATGCCTCTCTATTCTGAGGTTATATCCTCTGGTCTTAGACACTGCCACCATTGGAAGCTTTCTCTCACATCCACTCTATCAAGGTCTTTCACCATTCCATAGGTTTCAATGAGGCCACCCCCCAGTCTTCTGAACTTGAGTGAATACAGGCCCAGAGCCATCAAACACTTTTCATATAACAAGCTGTTCAACCCTGAAATCACTTTCGTCAATCTCCTTTGAACCTTCTTCAGTCTCAGCACATTGTTTCTTAGATAAGGGACCCAGAACTGCTCACAACACTTCAAATTAAACCTTTTGTTCAATAGGTTTGCCAATTGCCCTCCTGTTCACATGCCCCTCAGTACACCAGTCCAGGTGCCGAGGCACCCAAAGCTCCCTCAACACCAACGCCTCCCCTCCTCCCCTCCAGTCCAGGTACACATGGATGAACAACACGGGCTACCACTATATTCATCCCTTCCTTGCCCTGCACCTACTATCCACACCTCCACATACCAACTGCTATCATCCTGGTCTTCACATACCACCCCAGACCTTCCACCAACTCCCCAGTCATCATGGACTCAACTTCACTACCGAGCAGGTGAGAAGGGCTCTGGAGAAACTCAGACACAGCAAAATATTGGGACCGGATAGTGTGTACCCCAATGTCCTGAAGGAGTGTGCTGAGCAGCTGTGTGGAGTTCTCCAGCGCATTTTCAATCTGAGTCTCAGCCTGCAAAGGGTCCTGACTGTGTGGAAATCATCATGTGTGGTCCCAGTACCCAAGAAGGGCCAACCGAAAGTCTTGAATAACTACTGTCCATGAAGACTGGACCTGGCTCACCTCTGACCTCTGGTCAGATCAGCCCTCGATCCCCTACAGTTTGCCGACCAGGAGCACATTGGAGTCGATGATGCTGTCATCTACCTGCTGAACAGAGCCTACTCCCATCTGGATAAGCAGAGCAGCAATGTGAGGATCATGTTTTATGATTTCTCAAGTGCTTTCAATATCATTCAGATCTCATTGCTGGGGGTAAAGCTCTGTTGAATGCAGGTTGGCACTTCCGTTGCATCCTAGATAATGGACTACCTGACTGGCAGACCCCAGTTTGTGCGGCTTCAGAGTTGTGTGTCAGACATGAACATAAGCAGCAATGGGGCCCCACAGGGGACTGTATTGGCTCTCTTCCTGTTTACCCTGTATACCTTAGACTTCAGATACAACACTGAGTCATGTCATCTGCAGAAATTCTCTGATGACTCAGCAATAGTTGAGCGTGTAAAAGGAGCATGTGAGGATGAATAGAGGGCCCTGGTGGAGGACTCTGTCAAATGGTGCAAGCTGAGTTATCTGCAGTGCTTTGAGCGATTGGTTATGGCACACATCAACCATATCCTACCGGTCAACCTCGACACTTTGCAATTCGCCTACCAGAGCAACAGGTCAACGGCAGATGCCATCTCTCTGGCACTACATTCCTCCTTAGAAAACCTGGAGAATAAAGATGCATATGTAAGGCTCCTTTTCATTGACTACAGCTCTGCCTTTAATACCATCATTCCAAATAAACTGATTCCTAAGCTCCGGAACCTGGGTCTTAGCACTCAGATCTGCAGCTGGATCTTCAGCTTCCTCACAGACAGGACCCAGGCTGTAAAAATAGGGGACAAGCTCTCCTCTACAATCACTCTGAGCACCGGTGCCCCACAAGGCTGGGTACTCAGCCCCCATGATTGTGTAGCCAAGTTTCCATCGAACTCAATATATAAGTTTGCTGATGACACCACAATTGTAAGTCGTATCTTGGGTAATGATGAGTCTGATACAGAGGGGAAATTAAGAACCTGGTGGCATGGGCGAAGACAATAACCTATCCCTCAACATCAGCAAGATGAAGGAATTGGTTGTTGACTTCAGAAGGAGTAGCGGACCGCACGATCCCATCTACATCGGTGGTGCGCAGGTGGAACAGGTCAAAAGCTTTGAGTTCCTCAGGGTGAATATCACAAATGACCTAACTTGGTCTAACCAAGCACAGTCCACTGCCAAGAAGGCCCACTAGTGCCTTTACTTCCTGAGAAAGCTGAAGAAATTTGGCTTGTCCCCTAAAACCCTCACTAATTTTTATAGATGCACCGTAGAAAGCATTCTTCTAGGGTGCATCACAACCTGGTATGGAAGTTGTCCTGTCCAAGACCGGAAGAAGCTGCAGAAGATCGTGAACATAGCCCAGCACATCACACAAACCAATCTTCCATCCTTGGACTCACTTTACACCACATGCTGTCGGAGCAGTGCTGCCAGGATAATCAAGGACACGACCCACCCAGTCAACACACTTTTTGTCCCTCTTCCCTCCGGGAGAAGGTTCAGGAGCTTGAAGATTCGTAAGGCCAGATTTGGGAACAGCTTCTTTCCAACTGTGATAAGACTGCTGAACGGATCCTGACCCAGATCTGGGCCAAACCTTCCAAATATCCGAACCTGACTTGCACTACCTTACATTCCCTTTTCTATTTTCTAATTATGATTTATAATTTAAATTTTTATTATATTTACTTTGATTTGTACTTCAGGGAGCACGAAGCACAGAAACAAATATCACTGTGATGATTGTACGCTCTAGTATCAATCGTTTGGTGACAATAAAGTAAAGTAAAGCTCAGCATCAGTAAGACAAAGGAGATGTTGATCCACTTTAGGAAGACTAGGCCTGCACTGCTCCCTGTTACTATTAATGGTGAGGACGTAGCTGTGGTGAGAACCTACAAGTACCCGGGGTGCACCTGAATAACAGAATTGAGTGGAGCGCCAACACAGATGCTGTGTTCAAGAAGGGACAGAGTTGCCTCTACTTCCTGAGGAGACTGAGGTCCTTCAGAGTATGCAGGCTTCTCCTTCACATGTTCTACTAATCTGTTCTTGCCAGTACAATCTTCTATGCGGTGGTGTGCTGGAGCAATGGCATCAACACGGGTGATGCCAACAGGCTCAATAAACTGATGAGAAAGGTTGGCTCTGTTATAGGAGTCAAACTGGACACACTGGAGGCTGTGGTAGAACAAAGGACCCTACAGAAAATCTTGGCAATTCTGGACAATGTTTCTTACCCTCCGCATGCTGCCTTGGCTGAACAGAGGAGCACTTTTAGTAATAGACTGACATAACTGTGCTGCTCCAAAGAGCACTATACGAGGTTGTTCTTACCCTCGGCCATTCAGCTCGAATGAGTCAACCTGGGAAGTGATGACCCCCTCCTGTTTGACTGCTTGAGGTAACTTATTCTTCATTCTTTCTACTTCTCTTCTAATATTTATATCTGTGCACTTGTAATGCTACTGTGACACTGTAATTTCCTTTGGGATCAATAAAGTCACTATCTACCCATCCGTCATCAGTGCTTTATAAAGCCTCAGTATTACATCCTTGATTTTATATTGTGGTCCTCTCAAAATAAACTCTAAGGTTGTATTTGTCTTCTTCACCACAGACTTAACCTGCAAATTAACCTTCAGGGCATCCTGCACAACGACTTCCAAGTCCATTTGCACCTCAGCTTTTGGTATTTTCTCTCCATTTAGAAAATAGTCTACCCTTTTATTTCTTTTATCAAAGTCAATGACCATAAACTTCCCAACATTACATTCCATCTGCCATTCTTTGCCTATTCTCCTAATCTGTCTAAGTCCTTCTGTAGCCTCTCGACTTCCTCAAAATTACCTGCCCCTCCACCTATCTTTGTATCGTCTGCAAACTTTGCAACAAAGCCATCAATTCTATCATGCAAATCATTGCCATATAAGGTAAAAAGAATTGGTCCCAACAGACCCCTATGGAACACCACTAGTCATTGGCAGCTAATCTGAAAAGGAACACTTCATTCCCACTCTTTGCCTCCTATCAATCAGTCAATCTCCTATCCATGCTAGTATCTTTCCTGCACTACCATGGGCTCGTAGCTTGTTAAACAGCCTCATGTGTAGAACCTTGTCAAAGGCCTTCTGAAAATCCAAGTACACCACATCAACCAATTCTCCTTTGTCTATCCCGCTTGTTATTTTTTTTCAAAGATATGTCGGGCCCTTGAGGAAAGCCATGCTGACTACAGCCTATTTTTTCATTTGCCTCCAAGTACCCCAAAACCACATCATTAACAAACAACCCAACATCTTCCCAACCACTGAGGTCAGACTAACTGGCCTATAATTTCCTTTCTTCTGCCTCTCTCCTTTCTTGAGGAGTGGAGTAAGATTTGCAATTTTCCAGTCTTCTGGAACCATTCCAGAATCTAATGATTCTTGAAAGATCATTACTAATGCCTCCACAATCTCTACAGCCCCCTCTTTCAGATCCCTGGGATGTACACCATCCGGTGCAGGTGAATTATCAACCTATAGACTTTTCATTTTCCCAAGAATCTTCCCCCTTGTAATGGCAACTTCACACACCTCTGACCCCTGACACTCTCAAACTTCCACCATGCTGCTAGTGTCTTCTACAATGAAGACTAATGCAAAATTCTTATTCAGTTCATCCGCTATTTCCTTGTCCCCTATTACTACCTCTCCAGCATCATTTTCCAGCAGTCCGATATCCACTCTCACCTCTCTTTTATACTTTATATGTGTGAATATATATGATCAACTAACCTACTAACCAGTATGTCTTTGGACTGTGGGAGGAAACCGGAACACCCAGAGCAAACCCATGCATTCCATGGGGAGGATATACTGACTCTTTACACATGACATCGGATTTGAACTCTGAACTCTTGACGCCCCGAACTGCAAACGCATCATGCTAACTGTTATGCTACCGTGACATATACAAAGTCTTAGGAACAAGTAAAAATATTCTGTAAAGTGAAGGTGCTTCAAAAGTAATGAAATGGAAAGTTTTGAAATATCAAAAAAATTGCTATAAAGAGCAGTAAAAAGTATAAAGCTAAATCAAATCAATATTTGGTGTGGCTACCCTTTGCATCAATTCTCTTAGGAACACTGTTGTGAACTTGGCTGGTAGGCTGTCCCAAGCATCTTGGAGAACTTGCTACAGTTCTGCAGGCTTTGGCTGTTTCACTTGGAGAACTTGCCACAGTCCTTCTGCAGACTTTGGCTGTCTCACTTGCTTCTGTCTCTCCAGATAATCCCAGGCAGCCTCGATGATGTTGAGATCAGGGCTCTGTGGAGGCCATAATATCTGAAACCAAAACTAAAATCTAGGGTGCCTAAGGCTTTTACACAGTACTAGATTTGGTAATATTTACATACTTTGATAATAAATTTACTTTGAACTTTGAACTTATGTAGTGTGAAGGGAATTGAATGAAGGTAAAGACAGCGAAAAATGTAGAAGCTGCATGTGTTTTTTATTCCTAAATGAAATCCTCACAAATCCTTCCCTAGATATCACACAGAGATTAGTCTTTCTGATGGTGTCTCGAAATTGCACCCCCAGTGTTATTGCACTGAAGCTTAGCAAAGTCGTATCACGTCCCTCTGCCAAACAGGTTAACACTCCTATTAAGAGCAGTAATTTGCAATAAAGCAATAGTATTATGGTCTAATTTCCAGCTTGTGTTCCTTTGATTATCCTGCAGTGTGATACATTTCACAGTCCAATTCCTTTCAGCATGCACTTAATCTGCAAGGGTAGGAAGTTATACATTTCTGATTCTTTCAGTAAGACCTGCAAGCTATTGGAGTTAATGAGGCTATTTAAATAAACTCTACCACAGGGAACCCAATTAATTGGAATCATTTCTCCTTTATATTGTTCCACTTCTCCCTGTGAAAAGCAAAAACTAGATTCACTTCTGAGTTGCATAAGTCCAAAAGGCCACTTATAGCTTCATACAGTGCAGTCCCTCAAGATCATAAGAGAAACTTCAATTATCTCCAAACACACTCCCATTGCCTAATTCATTCTCTCTGGTCATGTATGGTCATGCATCTTAGCAGAAGAAATAAAGGTGTAGCTTATTTTCTAAATGTGGAGAAAATTCAAGAATCAGAGTCCCATTGCAGGATTCCCTAAAGCTAAATTTTATAGGTTGAGTTGGTTGTGAGGAAGGCAAATGCAATATTTGCAATCATTTTGAGAGGACTGGAATATAAAAACAAGTATGCAATGCTGAGGCTTCATAAGGTATTGGTCAGACAACACTCAGAGTACTGTGAACAGTTTTGAGCCCTGTAACTAGGAAAGGACATACTGGCAATGGATTGGAGAGGGTTCACAAGAATTCTCACAGGAATTAAAGGGTTAATGTATAAGGAGTGATTGATGGCTCTGGGCCTGTACTCACTGGAGTTCAGAAGAATGAGGGGGATCTCATTGAAAACTACCAGATACTGAAAACCTATTCTCAATGTCGATTCTTACTTGGCTTTTCAGTATCTGAAGAGAGTCTAGGACCAGAGCACACAGCCTCAGAATATAAGGACATCCCTTTAGAACAGGGATAAGGAGGAATTTCTTTATCCAGAGAGTGGTGAATCTATGAAATTCATTGCCACAGATGGATGTGGCAGCCAAGTCACTGGGTATATTTAAAGTGGTGGAGGTTGATCAGTTTTTAATTAGTAAAGATGTTAATGGTTACAGGGAAAAGGCAGAAGACTGGGGTTAAAAGGGAAAATAAATCAGCCATGATAAAATGAAACCAGTTGGACTTTGACTTCATCCCTTCTTAGATCCTTTATTCATTAGAAACTACATTCATTCCATATGTAGTGATCAGTGTTGGGTAAATTATTAATAACAATGGAATCTGCAGGTAAACTCATTCTCCAAATTCAGACATTTTGTAATTCTGACATCAACATTTCTATTATTCTTCTGATCTCAGACTATAGCTTAAAAGAATAAAGAAAGGAAATGGAATATTGAGACAAAATGTCGGCTGTTAAGGAATTGAAACTGACCCTTCTCCAGCGCTGGCGGGTAACTTTACATGGTAATTGCATCAGACGTGAGGCAGGCACCACTTCTGGACCCGTCAATAGAAAGTTCACAACTACACATACACTGGGCTGTCCACACCACTCTCTGCAAAATCCGGCAATTAAGGAAGGTACAGTTCTCATACCAGACAGTGATGCAGCCAGTCAGGATGCTCTCAATTGTGCCCCTGTAGAAAGTTATTAGAATTTGGGGACCCATACCAAACTTCCTCAACCGTGTGAGGTGAAAGAGGCGCTGTTGTGCCTTTTTCACCACACAGTCGGTATGTACAAATTATTCTTTCTTGATAATGAAACTTGAGGTTTATGATGAATGTTTAATTTGCATTTTATCCCTCCACTTTGTAATTAATGGCTCAGAGTATCCTGGGAGCAGCAATCGATGTGAAACCCTGTTGGTTTCCTTGGCGGCCGAAGTCGAGGGAAGACACACACCGGTCCTGCCAAACCCGAGAGATTGAGACGACTCTCCCACCCTAGACCCCAGTTTGTGTGGATGCTGTCTAAGTTGCTCCCGTTACAAATCAGTGCCAAGAAATAACAGACAGCACACTACATACGATTAGAGGAATTATATTATGAATCTTAAATAAAGGGTTAGTAATGAAAAGAAAGAAAAAAGAGAAAGGGCCCATTATAATTAAACAGTCAAGTGTGCACCAGTTGGAGCTCAATTCACAATCCTCAGTCGATCTCAGCGCCCAACTCCATTGAATCACGATGTCCCCACCGGATTGTATCCTACGACCGGTTCTCTCTAGCATCTTCTCTCTCCATCTCAAGCCAAACAAAAGACCCAGCTCACATTCCAAAGCACCTCTTATCTCTAATCATAACCAAACACTGCTTCTACAGAATGACCATTACGTTAGCAGTGAAACATTTCCCAGGGTGTTACATTCTCCCCCCACTAAAATTAGTCATGTCCTCATGACATTGAGATTATTTGTCCCCCCTTCATACAAAGCACAAGGTCCAACTCAGCTGTAAATGGCAGTGACATAGCTCACCGAGGGGATAGGTGCCACACGCTGTTCCCTGGCTGCGACAGATGTCAGTCTGTCTGAGGGTCTCCTGACTCTTTGGGACCTCCTAACCCTATCATCTACTTCTTCAGCTTCAGACACTGCTGTCTACCTGGGGAGGCTCCTGCCTGTCCATTACTCATGCCTCCCGACAATTCAGGGCCCCTCCTCACTCGGCTGAGCCCGCCTTCATACCCAGTTACTTTAGAGTCCAGCTTCCCATTATTTTTTAACCACAAACCTGCCCATCCACTGCTCGATCCCCCCATGAGAAGGGTTGGGAATCTCGTCATCAATTATTGGGGAGTTTGCAAAGGGCAGCATACACCACACCCCCATTTCCTCATCCTCCAAATCCATATCGCATTCAGGGGTGGGGTCTGGTCTAATCCTTCCCACTGGTGGTCGTTTGGTTCCCTCACGTCACGCAGAGTCCTCTTACTAGGTGTCGGGTCCAGGTACCCCTCTTGTCCCAGAGGCAGAAGGTGGTTCCGATGGAGAATGTTGACAGGCCCATTCCCATCCTCTGGTTTCACCCGGAAAACTGGTACATTTGGCATCTGACTCTCCACCACATAGGGCATAGCCACCCAGTGGTCAGCCAACTTATGCTTTCCAGGTAGCCCCAAATTTTTTATGAGGACTCGGTCTCCCGGCATGAGTTGGGAGAACCTAACCTTTTGATCATACCTCCTCTTATTTCCTTGATTCTGCCTGGCAGCTGAGACCTCAGCTAATTCATAAGCCTTTTTCAGCTCCCTTCTCAAATCAGGCAAGTCTTCTGTTGTAGATCTGCCCCAGCAGTCCCAAAACAGAGCGGGCAACTTCGCTTTGTGCCCAAACAACACCTGGTAGCTTCACTCTGTGTACAGTTGTAGCAGTGGACCAGATGTCCAATATGTTCACTTCTTTTTACTGATCTCCAATTTTCCGAGCATGTCTAGCAAGGTCCGATTGAACCTCGTGGGTTGGGGATCACCGTGCAGGTGACAAGGCGTAGTCCTCAACTTCTCAACTCCAAGCATACTCAGTAACTCAGGTATAAGCCTCCTCTGGAAATCCCATCCCTGATCGCTATGTATCAACCTGGGGAGGCCAAAATAAACAAAATATTTCTCCCATAACACTTTGGCCACGGTGAACTCCCTCTGGTCCTTGGTAGGGAAGGCTTGCGTCTACGTGGCGCAGTGATCCGTAATAACCAAGACATTTGCCGTATTGCTGGCGTCTGGCTCTATTGACAGGAAATCCATACACACCAGGTCCATGGGCCCTGCACTCTGCAGTGGGACAAGGGAGCTGCCCTGATAGACAGCGTCTTCCTCCGTATGTATCAAATGCACGACTTGCAGTATTCTTTGATCTCCGGCTTCATTTGGGGCCAGTAAAACCGGTCTCTGAGCAACCCATAGGTCTCTTCAATCCCCAAATTGGCCAGAATCATCATGAAGTGACTTTAACACAATCCTCCGATACTTCTCAGGCAGGCCAGCTAGGAACACTGAGGTCGGTCTAGAGGCGATGTGACCCGCTATAGGATCTGGTTCCTCCACTCCAATCTGGGCCATTCTCTCAGACACGGCAGAGTGTTTCATCTTGTCTGCCTAGGCCACGTCCCCTTTCGTAACCGCTGACCAAACATTACCAATACACGGGTCATCTTGCTGAATGGCTGCCACTTCCCCAGGACTCAATTCTGGCAACTGGTTTGTCTTCAGAGCAGTCAGGTTGCAGTAAGCTTGTTGAACTGCACCATCAGAAGCTCCCAAATGATCTACCACTCGATTCTGCCTTTGCCTTTCCTCTGCCCAGAGATGGAAAACTGGCACATGGCTTTCACTCCAGGGGCAGGAATGCTCTCCCACTCTCGTCCCCGTCCAAGGAACAGGCACAGGGTGCTCACAGTCTGGGGCCTTGGCCAGGTGGTCACCACCTCCATTTTAGATGGATCCACACCTACTCCATCCCATGAGACTATGTGCCCAACATAGTTAACAGACGTCTTGCAGAACTGGCACTTGTCCAGGGAAAGTTTTAACTCTTCGGCTTACAGGAAGCCCATTACCTTCAGTAGCCTCGCTTCATGTTCCTCCAAGGTGGACCTAAACACTATGAGGTCATCCAGATACACCAATACCTCAAGCAAGTTCATATCTCCCATGGTTTCTGCATGACATGATGGAAAGGCGCCACGGCTCCCAATAAGCCTTGGGGCATCCTTTCAAACTGGAAGAATACCAGTGGACATATGAATGCCATCTTCTCTTTGTCAGCCTCACTCATGGGGATCTGATAATGCCCACCCCTCAAGTCCAACACACTGAACCACTTTGCACCACTCAAGCAGACCAATGCATCTTCGATCCTTGGGACCGTATACTGGTTGGGGGCTGTACACCTGTTCAGGCTCCGATAGTCCACACATATCCATACCTTCCCATTCTTCTTCCTGGTCACCACTATTGGAGATGCATAAGGGCTTCTGGACTCAGTGATGATCCCAGCTTCCTTCAACTTCTGCACATGCTGCCGAACGTCCTCCACCTCTGCAGGGGCCAGTCGCCGCGACCTTTCTCTGAACGGGGTGTCCTCGGTCACCTGGATAGTGTGGCCAGTGCTCTTGGAACAGCCCACATCAAACTCGTCAGTAGAAAAGATATCTTCCAGCTTCAGCATCTTCTGTACCAGCCTCCTCTTCCAACGTCCAGGTACCAGGGAGTCCCCAAAGTTAAATGACTCACCAGTCAACTTTCCCTTTATCGGAGAGAGTTTCTCCGCAGCTTGTCTCACAGGGACACTAGACATTACCATCACCGGAAAGAGGAGCGCCATTGGCATCCCCCGCCTGAGGTATCTCCCGCTCCAAAGTGTTCCTGACACTCACTGTCATCTTGTTCGCCTGTACAACTGAGGGCTTCTGCAGTTTGGGCCTCACCATACCCCAGCAAGTAAGCATGACTCCTCTTCGTAGTCTTCTGGAGCATCCACCAAGAGGGCTTCGGCCTCAGGCCTTCTGGGAAATTTTGGGTTTCCCGTCACTCTAGCTACTTCCCCAGACTGTAACTTGACTGGTTTGGACTGGGTGAACCAAACAGTCCCTTGTTTATGCTGATCATCCAGCCCAGTGCAGCCACACACTTCCCAAAAAGCAGCTTAGAACACAGGGTGAATTGACAATGGTTTCAGAAAGCTCTCTCCAACTTTCTCCTCGCAGGCTCCCATTAGTCTCCTCACAGTAAGAGTATTTGTCCCCACAAGAATTGAAGCTTCGCCCTTCTTGACGGGGTCTGGATAAACCTCCACTAATGTATCAAGGACCTCAACTACTCCCACATCTCCCTCTGAAGAAGTACCAAGGAGCTTACGGGAACTAACACCAACTCCTTTGCTTGCATCTTCAGAAACAGCTCTATTTCTATCTTCGATATCTCTTTTTTTCCCTTTTAGGGTTTTTTTGAAGACCCTGACCTGGAGTTGCACGCTGACCAGTTCTTTGCAGGAATGGGACCTGCTCTCGGGGTCTCACAACTGGCTGCTATTCGACATACCAAGGACACGGCCTAGGAGACTAGTGCGCCTTCAGGGTTCCAGGATTTCATGGCTCTGGAGGTTGGCGGACTCGAGGTCAGTGCCCCTGCAGGAAATTGGTGTGTCGTGGGGGACGGAAGATCGGAAGCAGTGAGCTGGCTGCTGGCTGTGTGCCCAGAGACCCGAGTTCTTTGGGCACAGAGCTCGGGAAAAGCAACACAACAGACTTTTAACATCGTAAATCAGCGAATTGTTTGATATGTCTCCCCTCTCACTGTTAAATGGGGGCATCTCTTTTTCCCTTATTACGGAGAGAGAGAGAGCCTGTGGTTTATTGAATTACCAGGTGAACGAGTAGTATTTGGGGTCTGTGTCTCTATTGAGGCTTTGCTGCACACTTGAGTGCTCAGTGGGGGGAGCTGCGGTTGGGGGCTTTGGAGGTGGGAGCTTTGGGGTTTTAACTTTTAAATGTCATTCATTCTTTGGGAGACTTCTGTATTCATGGATGGTTGTGAAGAAAAAGAATTTCAGGATATATATTCTATACATTTCTCTGACATTAAATGTACCTTTGAAAGCTTTGAAAACTCCAGCTTCAATGACAGGTACCAATCATATAGATAATCATTTGTACTAAGACCCCTGATCTCTAGTGCACTGAGATGCTGTCAATGGTAAATGCATCAAATACCGGTTGTAAAACGAACGGTACAGCAGCGTAACCTGACAGTTGGCACAAATACCCTCAGTCCGTAGCGATACCCTGGAGCTTGTTCCCACTGACCCTTCAAGAATAGGGCTTTGCACTTTAGGGTGTTCCTTGATATATTGCTGGGAACATGCTCCCCCTAAGACACCAGGCCATTCCCCCACTGGGTCTCTCCACTGAGGTACCCGGGGCTCAGTCTCCGAGGGGTTTCCCGCCTGAGGTGTCCCTCTTCACCACAGTTATAACAGACAATACCGGCTTCTCACGGGACCTGTTGACTTGCAGCCCTCTGCTTAGTCCATTCCCTCTGTCAACTGCGTCATGCAGGGTGGCCGCACCACCAATAACAACCGGGACATCTCCGTCCTAAACTCTGCCACGAGCTCTTTACCACTCCCTGAGGTGGGCTGTCACTGGTCACTTTAGCCAAGGGGGCTACTACTGAGGACTGCACCCTGCTGACGGAGGCCTCCTGCGCCTCCATCGCATTCTTCTCCTCTCGTACTTCTCTGATCAGCTCGACAAACAAGGGAGGGGCGCATCTTACAAGATTTTCGGAGACTCCAAGCAATCAGGTCCAGTGACTGGGTGCTTTTTGCCACTTGGTTCATTCTTAACTGATTCACCTCAGCCATTTGAATGGCCCCCCTACACCACAAGCATCACAGCTGCCTCCCCAGCTGAGAGCTGTAGGTGGTAAGTTTCTCCCCCTTCTCTTGAAATATGTTCTAAAATCCCGTCAGAGGCTCCGTTGGGTTTCCTGTCGGACCAAAAGTATATTCTAGCACCTGCATGTAGCCCGCAGAGGTAGCGAAAGGGTTCTATGTCAGCAGCCGGCCTCCTCAAACTCTCTACCAATCACTATCTTTTCACATCATCAGAGCACTGCAACTCATCCAGCATCTGAGACATCTGCTCTGCCCAAGTCTCGTACTCCTCTTCCCCTTTAGGGGTGGGCTTTGTTCCTGGGAACATTTCGAGCCTACGATAGCTGCGACTTTGAAGCTGGGCATTTTGCCATTTATTCACCAGGGAGGTAAGGGCCACTACCAACTCAGAATGCTCACCCCTCGCGAGAGGACTCATTAGGGATATAATGGATATATTATATTTCTCCACCAGTGACGCCACCCTTCTAGAAGTGATCACTGCAGTCTTAGTTCAGTGCAGAGATGAGTAATTGTTGCATAAAGTACACAGCACAGACAATAGCACAAACAGTCTCAATATATTATTAGCACAAGTCTGACTGGCATGGCCTGAAAATTGATGGTGTGTGGGATGTTGTGCTCGAGCCAAGTTTCTGCAAGTACAATCATGTGGCGGTTCCTCATCTCGCACTGCATCAGGTGGGTGGAGAGACAGGAATCTCAACTGACTGGCAGACTGAGGAGAGGTAAAATATGACAGACAAGTTGTGCCAGGTCAGGGAGGGGAGGGTTGGTGGAGTTGGGTGACATGGCAGGTGGATGATAGATAGTGGCAGACAGAGAGAGAGAGGGAAAATGAGGGGAGATAAAAAGTACAGTTGTCCTTTCAATCTATTTTGTGGTCAGTCTCTGCTGGCCAGTGGTGTAGTGGCATCAGCACCGGCCTTTGAGGCGAGTGGTCTTGAGTTCAAATCCGGCCAGCTCCTTGCACACTTTCTTCCCGTGCTAGGTTGAGCGCCGAGCTAGCAATTCAGCCTCATGAGCACAACAATAAAATTTTGTGCTCAAACGTGCAAATACACAAAGAAGAAGACACAACAATAAATAAATGAGCAATAAATATTGAGAACTTGCGAGGAAGAGTCCACACATTTAACACAAGTGAATGCCTTATCCCTGTTTTCCCATTCTGTCACTGGATCTCCACAATGCGTCTTCTCTGTATTTGATCACATCCTTCAAACTCTACTGCTCTGCCAATGGTTAAACACTGAAAAATACCAGAGATGCTCAGGTTAGGAATCACCTGATTTATGAAAGTCCCACCTGATGCAAATTAGCCCAAGAGTTTTCAAGCTCCCAGTAGTTTTTCATGCTTGTAATAATAATAATAAAATGTGTTGTGGCCTTCGTTAATATCTGGATACAGTAGCCTCTTTATTAGAACCTCCTGGACCTAATAATGTGGTGACCAAGTGTATGTCTGTGCTCTTCTGCTGATGTAGTCCATCCACTTCCAAATTCAACTTGTTGTACAATCAGAGATGCTCTTCCGAGCAAAACTGTTTTAACTTGTGGTTATTAGAGTTACTGTCACCTTCCTGTCAGCTTGAACCAGTCGGGCACTTCTTCTCTGACCTCTCTCATTAACAAGGCATTCTCACCCACAGAACTGCCGCTCACTGGATGTTTTTTGTTTCAATGCTTCCTGCTTTTGCACCATTCTCTGTAAACTCTAGAGGCTGCTGTGTGTGAAAATCCCAGGAGACCAGAAATTTCCTGAGATACTGAAACCACCTTGTCTGGCACCAACAGTCAAAATCACTTTGATCAAGTTTCTTCTGCATTCTGATGTTTGGTCTGAACAGCAACTGAACCTCCTGACCATGTCTGCATGGTTTTGTGCATTGAGTTGCTGCCACATATGAGGATGTGATTCAATATTCGCACAAACTAGCAGGTTGACAGGTGTACCTCATAAAGTGGCCTCTTAGGGTTGGAAATGCACCAGTCTGAATTGGGTTGTCTGTAAAATGTAATTACTACCAATTAGTTTCAGAAAGAAACCATCATTTATTTAAATTCAAAATGGATTTTCAATTGTTCATTCTTCTGTTATGGACACCCTTAGAAAGGCCTGCATTTACTGCCAATCCATAATTAAGAATTATTAATTGGGAATCAATACTTCTCAATGGAGAATTTATAACTGAAGTGTCTTGGGCAAAACAATTTTGTTTATTCCCTGTTCTGTTATCACTTCTGCTATCTAGAACAAGGTACAGGAGCCTTAGGACTCACACCACCAGATTCAGGACCAGGGATGACCTCTCAACCATCAGACTCTTGAACCAAAGGGGATAACATCACTCAACCTGACCTGCCCTATCATTAAAATGTTCCCACAACCAATGGACTGACTTTCAATTATTTCTTCTTTTTGTATTTGCACAGTTTGCTTTCTTCTGCAGTCTGATTGAACACCTAGTTGGACAGCCTTTCATTGATGCTGTTCTGGTCCAAGATCAGTAGTCTCCGCCTACTGTCTAATGGAGTGACACACAGATCTGTATGGCTGCAATTAATTCTTCCTTTTCCCCAGTTTAAACTTTGGATTTCTAACTTTTATTTGTCGGATCTTAGAGGGGAATAGTTGTTACTATGTCACAATCTTTAAGAAGTGGAAAGCAGCTTCCTGAATCCAGCAATGGAAAGGGGAAAATGTCTGAGGAAACACCAGCCTGGGTCGAACGATTAGAAAATTCGCTGATGGGTCTTGATAAGCAGATAGACAACAACACGGTAAAACTTGATGCTCCCTCTTCTGAGATGAGATTGTTACAAGAGAGTTTTCAATTTGTGCAGGAAAACATTATTTCCCTGAATCCTGAACTTAAAGAGACGAAGCGTCAGATAGCGGATATCTCAGCCCACTTGGAAAAATCTCAAAATAAGATTATCGATTTGGAAACAAGATCTCGTCGGGATAATATTCGAATTGTTGGACTGAAGGAAAGATCTACAAGTGGGAATTTATTGGACTATTTTGCTAACTTGTTTCAATCTCTGTTTCCGGATATTTTACCTCAACCTCCCGATATCGAAACAGCGCATAGAATTTTCACTTCGAAATCTCAGGATCCGAATAGACCAAGGTCAGTTTTGGTCTGCTTTCTTCGTTTCAAAGTTAAAGACCAAATCATAAAATATGCATAAAATATCATAAAATATGGAAGATTATCCACGGGAGGTTATGGCTCTGCAGTCTAAATTTGTTCCAACCATGAAGATAGCTTATAATAAGGGATTATTCCCATCACTTCAATATCCAGCTCGATTAAAATTAATTCCCAAAGATTCGACCCCACGTGTTTTTCTGGACCCCAAAGAGGCATTGGATTATCTGGGATCAGGTAATGGGGGAGACAGTTAGAGCAGTGGTGTGCTCCGTATGCAGTATGTGGGAGGTCAGGGTCAACACAGTTGTTCCTGATGACCACACCTGCAATAGGTGCATCCAGCTGCAGCTCCTATCAGACCGAGTTAGGGAATTGGAGCAGGAGCTGGATGAACTACGGATCATTCGGGAGGCAGAGGCAGAGATAGATAAGAGTTATCGGGAGGTAGTCACACCGAAAAGACAAGAGGTAGGCAAATGGGTTACAGTCAAGAGAGGCAGGGCGAGCAGACAGAGAGAGAAGAGCACCCCTGTGGCCGTTCCCATCAAAAAATAAGTATACCGTTTTGGATACTGTTGGTGGGGATGACCTACCAGGAACAAGCTGCAGTGGACCTGTCTCTGGCACTGAGGTTGGACCCTCGACTAGGAAGGGGAGGAGGGAAGAGAAGAAAGCGGTATTGATAGGGGATTCTATAGTCAGGGGGGCCGGATAGGAGATTTTGTGGGGAAGATCGGGAGTCTCGGATGGTATATTGCTTCCCTGGTGCCGGGGTCCGAGACATCTCAGATCGGGTGCAGGTTATTCTCGAGAGGGAGGGCAAGAATCCAGATGTTGTGGTCCATGTAGGGACCAATGACATGGGTAGGATGAGTGAGGGGGTCCTGCGTAGGGAGTTCAGGGAGTTAGGTGCGAAGCTGAAGAGCAGGACCTCCAGGGTAACAATCTCAGGATTGCTACCTGTGCCACGTGCGAGTGAGGCAAGGAACAGAAAGATTATAAAGATTAATACGTGGCTGAGAGGATGGTGCAGGAGGAAGGGCTTCAGGTTTGTAGATAATTGGGCTTTGTTCCAAGGAAGGTGGGATCTGTTCCGAAGGGACGGTTTACACCTGAACTGGAGCGGTACTAACATTCTTGCAGGGAAGTTTGCTAGTGCTTCTTGGGGGGGTTTAAACTAAATTTGCAGGGGGCGGGGATCCAGAATGTGAGAGAGGATAGTGAGAGGAAGAATAAAGGACAGGTGGGGACTACACGGTTCCGGAATATTAAGTGTGTAGTAGAGAAAGGTGAGGCGGAACAAGTGATAAGGAGGACACATGTACAGAGGGATGGTCTGACGGAACATGGAGTTAAATGTGTTGAAAGAATAAGTAAATTTAAGAAGGATAACAAAATTCTAGGGGCGTATAGCCCGATGGGAGTTCGGGGAGCTGGGTTAAGCACAATAGGCAGCGATTCAAACAGAGAGAGGAGAAATGGGCTAAAAATTCTATATCTGAATGCACGAAGTGTCAGAAATAAGGCGGATGAGCTTGAAGCTCAGGTGCGAATGGGTAACTATTATGTTGTTGGGATAACGGAGACATGGCTGCAGGGAGATCAGACCTGGGAAATGAATGTACAAGGGTATACGTGCTATCGTAGGGACAGAAATGTGGGCAGAGGGGGTGGGGTGGCCTTGTTGGTGAGGAATAAGATTCAGTCCTTTGCAAGGGGGGACATAGGGTCAGGAGAAGTAGAGTCTGTGTGGATAGAACTGAGGAACAGTAAGGGCAAAAGGACCCAAATGGGTGTTGTCTACAGGCCACCAAACAGTAGCATGGATATTGGGTGCAAGTTGAATAGGGAGTTAACATTGGCACGTGGCAAAGGTAATGTCACAGTAGTTATGGGGGATTTCAACATGCAGGTGAACTGGGAGAATCAGTTTGGTGCTGGACCACAGGATAGGGAGTTTGTAGAGTGCCTACGGGATGCATTCTTGGAACAGCTTGTACGAGAGCTGACCAGGGACAAGACTATTCTGGATTTAGTGTTATGTAATGAACAGGATTTGATAAGCGATCTTGCAGTAAAGGAGCCATTAGGAGGTAGTGATCATAATATGATAAGTTTTTATCTGCAATTTGAGAAGGATAAGGGTAGCTCGGAGGTGTCAGTGTTGCAGATGAACAGGGGAAACTATGGAGCCATGAGGGAGGAGCTGGCCAAAGTTGACTGGACAGATAGCCTAGCAGAAAAGACAGTGGAACAGCAATGGCAGGTATTCTTGGGAATAATGCACAAGGTGCAAAATCAGTTCATCCCCCGGAGAAGGAAGGATTCAAAAGGGGGAAAAGGGCCACAGTGGTTGACAAAGGAAGTCAGAGACTGCATAGCATTAAAAAAAAAGGAAGTATGACAGAGCTAAGGTGAGTGGGAGGACGGATGATTGGGAAGTTTTTAAGGAACAACAGAACTTAACTAATAAGATAATACGGGGAGAAAAAATGAGGTACGAACGCAAGCTAGCCAGGAATATAAAGGAAGATAGCAAAAGCTTTCTTAGGTATGTGAAGAGAAAGAAGATAGTTAGGAACAATGTTGGGCCCTTGAAGAATGAATTGGGTGAAATTGTTATGGGAAACAGAGAAATGGCAGAAGAATTTAATGAGTACTTTTGATCTGTTTTCACTAAGGAAGACACAAGCAATCTCCCAGATGTATGGATGGGCTAAGGACAGAGGGTAACAGAGGAAATGAAACAGATTGACATTCGGAAGGAAACGGTGATGAGAAGACTGATGGGACTGAAGGCTGACAAATCCCCAGGTCCGGATGGTCTGCATCCTAGGGTACTAAAGGAGGTGGCCCTGGAAATTGCGGATGCATTGGTAATCATTTTCCAATGTTCCTTAGATTCAGGATCAGTTCCTGAGGATTGGAGAATGGCTAATGTTATCCCACTTTTTAAGAAAGGAGGGAGGGAGAAAACAGAGAACTATCGACCTGTCAGCCTGACATCGGTGGTGGGGAAGATGCTAGAGTCCATTATTAAGGATGAAATAGTGGCATATCTAGATAGCAGTGATAGGATTGGGCTGAGCCAGCATGGATTTACCAAGAGTAAATCATGCTTGACTAATCTGTTGGAGTTTTTCGAGGATGTAACCAGGAAGTTAGACGAGGGAGATCCAGTGGATGTAGTGTACCTCGATTTTCAGAAGGCATTTGATAAGGTCCCACATAGGAGATTGGTGGGTAAAATCAAAGCTCAGGGCATCGGGGGGAAGACATTGACATGGATAGAAAACTGGTTGGCAGATAGAAAGCAAAGGGTAGCGGTGAATGGGTGTTTCTCGGAATGGCAGGTGGTGACTAGTGGGGTGCCACAGGGCTCGGTATTGGGACCACAGCTGTTTACAATTTATGTCAACGGTTTGGATGAAGGCATTGAAAATAACATCAGCAAATTTGCTGATGATACTAAGCTGGGTGGCAGGGTGACATGTGATGAGGATGTTAGGAGAATTCAGGGTGACTTGGATAGGCTGGGTGAGTGGGCAGATACTTGGCAGATGGCGTTTAATGTGAATAAGTGTGAGGTTATCCACTTTGGGAGTAAGAACAGGAAGGCAGATTATTATCTGAATGGTGTAGAGTTAGGTAAGGGAGAAATACAAAGAGATCTAGGAGTCCTTGTTCATCAGTCACTGAAGGTGAATGAGCAAGTGCAGCAGGCAGTGAAGAAGGCTAATGGAATGTTGGCCTTTATTACAAAGGGAATTGAGTACAAGAGCAAGGAAATCCTCTTGCATTTGTACAGGTCCCTGGTGAGACCACACCTGGAGTATTGTGTACAGTTTTGGTCTCCAGGGTTAAGGAAGGACATCCTGGCTGTAGAGGAAGTGCAGCATAGATTCATGAGGTTAATTCCTGGGATGTCTGGACTGTCTTACACAGAGAGGTTAGAGAGACTGGGCTTGTACACGCTGGAATTAAGGAGATTGAGAGGGGATCTGATTGCAACATATAAGATTATTAAGGGATTGGACAAGATAGAGGCAGGAAATATGTTCCAGATGCTGGGAGAGCCCAGTACCAGAGGGCATGGTTTGAGAATAAGGGGTAGGTCATTTAGGACAGATTTAAGGAAAAACTTCTTCTCCCAGAGAGTTGTGGGGGTCTGGAATGCACTGCCTTGGAAGGTAGTGGAGGCCAATTCTCTGGATGCTTTCAAGAAGGAGCTAGATAGGTATCTTATGGATAGGGGAATCAAGGGATATGGAGACAAGGCAGGAACCGGGTATTGATAGTAGTTGATCAGCCATGATCTCAAAATAGCGGTGCAGGCTCGAAGGGCCGAATGGTCTACTTCTGCACCTATTGTCTATTGTCTATTGTCCATTGACTCTATTTCGGTTGTAGCCGAGGTTTGAATGGTTTTAGGTCTGCTTAATAATTGTTACTTCAGAAAGAAGATAAGCTTTGAAGATTTCTGATTTGCTTAAGATGTCCTTTGATCGATCGACCATTTAAAGAAGATGTGAACCTTTCGATGTGAATGATGAATGACTTTTCCGAAATCTGTTTGGTCTACTGAGCGAATTAACATAATGGATAGATTGTTTGATTATTTGTTTCTATCCTCCTTTTTTTTCATTAATTAAGTGATAGTTTTCATAGTTCATAAGGACTTTTTCTTATATACACATAGTTGGGAGTGCTTAGTAGATAGATACTTAGTTTTTTTTCTAAAAACAGTTTTTCATTGGGCGTGTCAGTTAAATGGAAAATGGTGCTGATTTTTCTTCACTAGAGATTATATAGGCATTCTTCTCTCTGTTTAATTTTATTGTTTTGGTGTTTTTGGAGATTGTTTCTGCATTCCCCAGCATGTTCTTAAGGATTAAGTATAAACATTTTTTCTCTGAACTTTTATGCTGGATATGGGGAGCCAGATGTTGTACAGAAATACTGCACAGTACAGGCCCTTTGGCCCATGATGTTCTGCTCACACTTCAGTCTACTCCATGATCGATCTAATGCTTCCATCCTGTAGAGAATTCCATTCGCCTTTCATTATGAGCCTATCTAGGAGTCTCTCAAATGTCCTTACTGTGTCTGCCTCTATGACTACCCATGGCATGCACCCAATGGTCTATGACTAAAAAAAATATCTCTGAGGTCCCTATACTTTTCTCCAATCACCTTAAAATCATGCCCTCTTGTATTAGCCATTTCTGCTGGGAATCCGTTCCATGTTTTAATGATTACTCAGCCTCACCAGTGTCCATTGTTCCAGCACAATAATACTCTGTAAAGCAATGGAAGGCATCAAAGTAAATTGATATTTAAATTGCATATATATTAGTTAGAAGCAAGGCCTGTAAGTGGGCAGAAGACCCAGTTATCATGACTTGATATGGTGGTGTGTTGCTCTGTAGTGTTAGGCTTTTTATATTTAGCACAACATTTTTTTCCTCTGCAGGGCTTTTCTATTTTAGGGGCATTTTTTTTGTAACTGGGGGGAGGAATTAAGGAAAGCTTTTAAAATCACTATTATAAAATGGGCAGCTTGCGGATTCTCTCTCTTTTTTACTCTATGGAGATGCATTTTGGCTTTTTTTGTCGAATTTCGGGCTTTTCGGGGTGGTGGGAGGATTGGGGTTAGTTTTAAATTATAGGATTAACTGTAGGATTAATTTGAGTTTCCTTTTTTGTATTTTTTCCCATTACGGAGTTCAGGAGCATGCATGTTTTGTATATGGTTATATTTATCACGATCAGTCTTGATTAGCCCGTGCTGATATGCGTGTATTTATATGTTAAATAAAACAAAATTTTTTAATGGTAACTAAACAGATAAACGTTATAAGTTGGAACGTATGTGGTTGGAATTATCCTATTAAGCAAAAGAAGACTTTTAAAATCATTAATCGATTCCAACCCGATATAATTTTTGCTCAAGAAATGCATATCAAAACGGGCGATCAAAATAGATTTTTTAAAATGTGGAAGGGCCTTCAATTTCACGTTACTTGTCAAAATAAAACAAAGGGAGTATCTATTTTTATTAAATCTAATATTTTATTCATTCAAGAAGACACTGTGTCAGAGATTAATGGTAGATTTTTAATTGTTAAAGGAACAATTTGTAATAGAGAAATTGTTCTGGTTAACCTACATGGACCTAATGTAGATGATCCTTCTTTTTTTAAAAATGTATTTGCTTTATTGCCGGAATTAAATGAATATATGCTGTTAATAGGTGGTGATTTCAACTGTTTAAATCCTTTGATTGACAAGAGTTCAACCAATCAGCAGCTTCCGAGTTGTTCTGCGTCACTTTTAAATCTTTTTTAATTGATTTTGGCCTGGTTGAAATATGGAGACATTTACATCCTAATGATAGAGATTATTCTTTTTTTCACACGTTCACAAAAAATATTCGAGAATCGATTATTTTATAGCTGATCCCCGATTTTTGTCCAAAGTCCAGAACTGTGAGTATGATGCTGTAGTTCTCTCGGATCATGTGCCTTTAAGCTTAGCTTTTGAATTGAATACTATTATTATTGCAAATTTGCCTTGGCATTTTCCAGAAAATTTATTACAAAGATTGGACTTTGTCAAATTTATTGAGACTCAAATAAAAGATTTTTTTTAATAATACTGAAGTACTTAATATTGAAGTAGTAAAATGGATTCAACAGTGGCTGGATGGGAGATGCCAGAGAGTAGTGGTGGATAACTGTTTGTCAGGTTGGAGGCCGGTGACTAGTGGTGTGCCTCAGGGATCTGTACTGGGTCCAAAGTTGTTTGTCATATACATTAATGAGCTGGATGATGGGGTGGTAAAATGGATTAGTAAGTATGCAGATGATATTAAGGTAGGTGGCGTTGTGGATAATGAAGTAGGTTTTCAAAGCTTGCAGAGAGATTTAGGCCAGTTAGAAGAGTGGGCTGAACAATGGCAGATGGTGTTTAATGCTGATAAGTGTGATGTGCCACATTTTGGTAGGAATAATCCAAATAGGACATACATGGTAAATGGTAGGGCATTGAAGAATACAGTAGAACAGAGTGATCTGGGAATAATGGTGCATAGTTCCCTGAAGGTGGAATCTCATGTGGATAGGGTGGTGAAGAAAGCTTTTGTATGTTGGCCTTTATAAAACAGAGCATTGAGTATAGGAGTTGGGATGTAATGTTAAAATTGTACAAGGCATTGGTAAGGCCGAATTTGGAGTATTGTGTACAGTTCTGGTCACCAAATTATAGGAAAGATGTCAACAAAATAGAGAGAGTACAGAGAAGATTTACTAGAATGTTACCTAGGTTTCAGCACCTAAGTTACAGGGAAAGGTTGAACAAGTTAGGTCTTTATTCTTTGGAGCGTAGAAGGTTGATGGGGGACTTGATAGAGGTATTTAAAATTATGAGGGGGATAGATAGCGTTGACGTGGATAAGCTTTTTCCATTGAGAGTAGGGGAGATTCAAACAAGAGGACATGAGTTGAGGGTTAGGGGGCAAAAGTTTAAGGGTAACACGAGGGAGAATTTCTTTACTCAGAGAGTGGTAGCTGTGTGGAACGAGCTTCCAATAGAAGTGGTAGAGGCAGGTTCAGTATTGCCATTTAAAGTAAAATTGGATAGGTATATGGACAGAATAAGAATGGAGGGTTATGGGCTGAGTGCGGGTCGGTGGGACTAGGTGAGAGTGAGCGCTCGGCACGGATAGAAGGGCCGAGATGGCCTGTTTCTGTGCTGTAGTTGTTATATGGTTATATGGTTATAATACAAGAGATGTGTCAAAATTGATTATATGGGATTAATTTAAAGCATATTTGCACGATCAGATAAACTCCTATTTAGCTAAGCTTAAGAAACAGACAAAAACAGAGTTAGATAAGATTTCTAAACAAATTAAAGACTTGGATAACATTTATGCAATCTCTCCTAACATTGATTTATTCAAACAAGGAGTTGAACTCCAATCACAATATAATTTATTATTAATTTATCCTATTGAAAGAAGTTTGCTTAAATTGAAAAGTCAATTAATTTTATGTGCTTGGAGATAAAAATAATAAGCTATTAGCATCTCAACTAAAAGCGGCTAGAGCTAAAAGACAAGTTTTAAAAATTCGTAAGGGAGATGGTAGTTTAGCATGCAATTATGAAGATATTAATAAATTTTTTCAAGACTTTTACATTGAACTTTATCAATCTCAGTTTCCAGTTGATTCTTCTAAAATGAATGCCTTTTTACAAAGGATTGATTTTCCTCGAATTTCTGTTGAAGATCAACAAACTCTTGATGCTCCTATTACTGAAAACGCAATTCAGAAAGCTATTTTTTCAATGCAATCTGGTAAAGCTCCTGGACTGGATGGTTATTCTGTAGGGTTTTATTAAAAAATTCAAAAATTGTTTTCTCCATATATGTTGGAAATGCTTAAAGATTTTTTTTGGATAGGAGAGTTACCTCCCACATTTTATGAAGCTTTATTTCTTTAATTCTTAAGAAAGATAAAGACCCTACTGACTGTGCTTCATATAGACCTATTTCATTATTAAATGTGGATGCTAAAATTCTTTCAAAAATAATGGCTAATCAGCTGGAGAATCTACAAGCTAGAATTATCTCTCAAAATCAAACATGTTTTGTAAAGGGCCGTTATTCCTTCTCTAATATTTGGAGACTGTTAAATGTTATATATTCATCTTTTTCTAAGACTCCCCAATGCGTTGTCTCTGTCGATGCTGAAAAGGCATTTGACAGAGTTGAATGGAAATACTTATTTAATGTTTTAGAGAAATTTGCTTTGGTATTAATTTTAATAAGCAGTTAATAATGATATATAAAAGCCCTATTGCTACTGTTATTACTAACAATTGCAGATCTCCTTTTTTTGGCTTTCACGGGGTACAAGACAAGAATGTCCGTTAAGTCCTTTGTTACTTAATTTGATGCTGGAACCCTTGGCTATTGCACTTCATGAAGCTAAAGATATTCATGGAATTCACATAAATGGGACTGTCATAAGATCTCTCTTTATGCTGACGATCTCTTAGTTTATATTTCGAATCTTGAAGAATCCATTCCTAGCTTATTGAAACTATTAAATTATTTTGGGAAGTTTTCAGGATATAAACTAAACCTTCATAAAAGTGGATTATTTCCCCTAAATGATTCTGTTTCTATATATGATGATATTCCTTTTAGAGTTACGGACTCATTTAAATATTTAGGTATTATTATTACTAAAAATCATAAAGACCTTTATAAAGCTAATTTGGTTCCTTTAGTGGATTTTATGAAGCAATTATTTTGTAGATGGAATCCACTTACACTTTCATTAGCCAGCTGAATTCATACAGTTAAAATGACGATTTTACCAAAATTTTTATATGTATTTCAAAATATCACTTTTTTTAACTAAGGAGTTTTTTCATCAGGTTGACTCTATTATTTCATCTTTTGTTTGGAAAAATGAAAGACCAAGAATTGGTAAATAACATTTACAAAAATTTTAGAAAGATGGGGATCTTGCACTGCCAAATTTAAGAATGTATTATTGGGCTGTTAATATACGTTATATGTGTTTTTGGTTATACTGGGCTGATAAAAATGAACGACCACCTTCGGCTGATTTGGAATTGAAAGCTGTGAAACAGTTTCACTTAACCTCATTATTAGGAGCTTCTCTATCTGTACAACAGGCCAAAATTACTAATTTAAATTTATACCCTGTGATTAAGCAGTCAAAACGAATTTGGATCCAGTTTCGTAATTTTTTTAATCTCAAAAAATGTAAAATTTTTAATTTAATTTATTGAAATTATTTATTTATTTAAACCTTCATTAAGTGATCCTACCTTTCTTCTTTGGAGGAATAAAGGAGTTTATTCCTTCATGGATCTGTTCCAAGATGGCCGACTGATGTCTTTTGAGAAATTAGTAACTAAATACTCTCTCTCGTATTCACATTTCCTGCAATATATTCAGGTCAGGAAACCGGAGCACCCAGGGAAAACCCATGCATTCCATGGGGAGGACATACATACTCCTGACAGTGAATGTCAGATTGATCTCTGAATTCCGATGGCCCGAGCTGTAATAGTGTCACGCTAACTGCTACAGTACCGTGGCGCTCCAGATATCTGACACACTGCTGCTTGTTCTTTCTTCTAGTCAATAAAACCCGATACCTTGCCTCACGTCTCGGAGAGTTATTGATGGTGCATCAATTTTATTGACTGGAAATTTAAACCATGGACAGCATTTTACATCCGGAAAAATTAGACCTTGATCCGCAAGACTCCGAAGTGGCTCTTGCCTTTGAACTCTGGCTTGCATGCTTCCAATCATACTTGGAACAGATTCCAGTGACTGAGCTTGCCACGAAGTACAAAATATTATTATCTGGAGTAAGTCCGCGCAGTGTTACTTCTGCGGACTCGAAAAGCACCCCCGAAAACGCTGCCCGGCCCGAGAAGCGACCTGTTCCAGCTGCGGGAAGAGGGGCCATTTCGCCAAGGTCTGTAAGTCTAAACCACGAGCGGGGTCGGGCAGCGCTGCGTGTGAGCCATGGGGGCCGCCATCTTGGTCGCCGCCATCTTGCCTGCCCGCCTCGTGCGAGGCATGGGGGCTGCCATCTTGCCTGCCCTGATGGGGGCGGCCATCTTTGTCGGCGCCAACTCGCCCCGCCCCCGACCCACCAGTGCTTACCGGGCACCAAGACGGCAGTTCAACTCTGGCCTCCGTAACCCTCGACCAAAGCGCCCCACACCAGCTTGCAAGGTCAATGATGGACATCCTGGTGGAGGGGCACAGGACTAGCTGCCTGTTTGACACGGGCAGCACTGAGAGTTTTATTGACCCGGACACGGTGCAACGCTGCGGACTCGTGACACGGCCGGTAAGCCAGAGGGTTACCATGGCTTCTGGGTCACATTCCACAGACATCCGGGTGGGTTGTGTAGCGACATTGGTGGTGCAGGGCACAGAATATCGGAACTTTGCGCTACTGGTCATGCCTCAACTGTGCGCACCTGTGCTATTGGGGCTGGACTTCCAGAGCCACCTCGAAAGTGTGACTATGGCATATGATGGGCCCCTCCCACCACTCACTGTCAGGAATCCTCAGTTTTGTGGGACTTCGTCATATACCCCGCTACTGACCACACACACACACCAACCCACACATCCCACCCAACACCATGCCGACAGCTGCGCTACTGACACCACTTGCAGCCTCTCCACCCTCAAGATCCCTCCCCAACCGCTGTTCGTCAACCTGACCCCTGACTGTAAACCTGTGGCAACTAAAAGCAGGAGGTACAGCGCGGGGGACAGGGTTTTCATTAAGTCGGAGGTGCAGCGGCTGCTCAGGGAGGGGATCATTGAGCTGAGCACAAGTCCTTGGAGGGCCCAGGTGGTTGTTGTTCGGACCGGGCAGAAAAATAGGATGGTCGTGGACTATAGCCAGACCATCAATAGGTTCACGCAGCTTGACGCGTACCCCCTACCCCGCATCGCGGATATGGTCAACCAGATAGCTCAGTACAAGGTGTACTCGACAATAGATCTGAAATCCGCTTATCACCAGTTCCCCATCCGCCCAGAGGACCGCCCCAAAACCGCCTTCGAGGCGGGCGGCAGGCTCTATCACTTCCTACGCATCCCCTTCGGTGTCACAAATGGTGTCTCTGTCTTCCAGAGGGAAATGGACCAGATGGTGGACCAGTGCCAACTGAAGGCCACATTTCCCTATCTGGATAATACCACCATCTGTGGTCACGACTGGTGGGATCACAACGCCAACCTCCAGCAATTTTTCCAAGTGGCCAAAGCCCTGAACCTTACTTATAACAGGGACAAGTGTGTGTTCGGAACCACCCGGCTCGCTATCCTTGGGTATGTCGTGGAAAACGGGGTCATTGGCCCTGATCCCAACTGTATGCGCCCCCTGTTAGAACTCCCTCTTCCCACCACCCTCAAAGCCCTCAGACGGTTAGCCCTTAAGTCAAAAAGGTTGCCGGTCTCTCGATGGCAGGAGGTCCTCCCTGAGGCACTCCACTCTATCCGCTCCCTGTTATGTACGTCCACCAATGCCACCCCTCACGAGCGCCTATTCTCTTTTCCCAGGAAGTCTGCCACTGGGACCACCCTACCGGCTTGGCTGACGTCCCCAGGGCCAGTGCTGCTCCGGAAACATGCGAGGAGCAATAAATACTCCCCGCTGGTCGAGAGGGTTCACCTTCTACATGCGAACCCCCAGTATGCCTACGTGGTCTTACCTGATGGGTGGGAGGACACGGTCTCCGTCCGCGACCTGGCGCCCGCAGGAGCAGCAGACCCCTACCCCGAACACCCCAAGGTAACTATGAACCCTGTACCTGAGGTGACACTGCACACACCGAGCCCTACACAGACTCCTCACGACACTCCTATACTGGGCGTCTCGCACGCGTATATACAAGGTGCCTCGCACACGCGTGAGGGATCACTGACGCTTAGTGGGCTGACACCTCCAGTCAGGCTGGAACCAGCACAACCTCCGTCTCTGGTGCAATCACCACCAACGGCATCTGTGCAATCACCACCACCGGCACCTGTGCAATCACCACCACCGGCACCTGTGCAATCACCACCACCACCGGCATCTGTGCAATCACCACCACCGGCATCTGTGCAATCACCACCACTGGCACCTGTGCAATCACCACCACCGGCACCTGTGCAATCACCACCACCTGCACCTGTGCCATCACCACCACCACCGGCATCTGTGCAATCACCACCACCGGCACCTGTGCAATCACCACCTCCGGCACCTGTGCAATCACCACCACCAGCATCTGTGCAATCACCACCACCGGCACCTGTGCAATCACCACCACCGGCATCTGTGCAATCACCACCACCTGCACCTGTGCAATCACCACCTCCGGCACCTGTGCAATCACCACCACCTGCACCTGTGCAATCACCACCACCGGCACCTGTGCAATCACCACCACCGGCACCTGTTCAATCACCACCACCGGCATCTGTGCAATCACCACCACCTGCACCTGTGCAATCACCACCACCGGCACCTGTGCAATCACCACCACCGGCATCTGTGCAACCACCACCACCGGCACCTGTGCAATCACCACCACCGGCATCTGTGCAATCACCACCACCGGCACCTGTGCAATCACCACCACCTGCACCTGTGCAATCACCACCACCGGCATCTGTGCAATCACCACTGGCACCTGTGCAATCACCACCACCGGCATCTGTGCAATCACCACCTCCGGCACCTGTGCAATCACCACCACCGGCACCTGTGCAATCACCACCACCGGCATCTGTGCAATCACCACCTCCGGCACCTGTGCAATCACCACCACCGGCACCTGTGCAATCACAGCCGGTGCTACGTAGATCGCAGCGACAGATTCGACCATCTGATAGACTTAACCTGTAAATATACTTGTAAGAAACTTCGCCCCATGGGGACTCTCTTTTAAAACAAAGGGGGGGGTGAATGTGGTGAACTACATATACCTGCCTGGACACGCCCCCCAGCTGACTGCTCCTGTGGCTCCTCCCACTAACCGTGGCTCCTCCCACAGACCCCGGTATAAAGGCGATTGAGGACTGAGCCCTGCCCTCAGTCTCCAGGATGTAGCATGGTGGTCAATTGCTGCTTGTTCTTTCTTCCAGTCAATAAAAGCTGATATCTCGCCTCACGTCTCAGAGAGTTATTGATGGTGCATCACAGACCCAGCAGGACGGTGTTGTCTCCCTCACTGTGGCACCTTGATCTTTGCTTTCAGCTCTCTAGAACGGAGTTTGAAGCGCTTCCTGTCTGTTTCAGGTTAGACAAGGTCACACCCTGTTCTCTCTTACAGTTAAAAATAAACAGCCAACAAGAAGTGATAATAATTTAGCTTTTTTATTGCTGTTCAAAATATCAAATCACAGATCGATCATTGCAATCGACGAAACTCCTATGTTATGACAAGGATCTTCAGCAGGTTTTTTCCATTGTGAACTATAGTCATTTAACCAAGGTTATGAAGTAGTTAATTTTCTGACACTTCTTATTTTATTATCTTCCAAAGTCATCGGAACAACATTCGTCCGAACTTGCAACGTTGTGGAGAAGTGAAAATGACTACATTTTGCAAAGAGCGACTGAATGGGATTGAGATCGAGAGTCTCTGACAAAGAGAAACGGCCCGAGGTCTCTCAACCTCAATAGAAAAGATTATGATGCCTTAATGGTCGTGCATTTCCTCCATTATAAAACAAAGTAAACTTAAATAAAATCCTGTGCTTGGATAGTTCCTCACAGCGCGCCTTTCGTATTATCTTCTGATTTCATCAAATAGGTAAACTAGTTACAAGCCAGAACTAGCAACATATTTAAAGCAAAGGTGAATATACTTTTTGTTCTGCAGGAGTTACTGAAGAAACTATGAAATCGATTCTCTTTCATATATAACAGAATAGTCATTTCAAACTTTGCATGTTCCACGTTTACTTCATCCCTTCTAGATTTTTCTCTACAATAAGTATTACCTGAGTGCCCAAATTCAGATTTTTTATATTTCCATTGTTGATTATATTACCTTTCTTTGAGAATTTTTCGAAGATGATACGATTTAAGCAGTATAATAGACAAGCATTCCGTATCCCCAATGTACATAATATAGCATATTTATTCATCTTGAAGGGTTTATTTAAACTATCTCTTCCTTCGCTGCCTCTTAGATTCTTCCTCTGACTGCAGTCATGACACGGGCATCGCTTTTATAGCTCCTGGAAGACCAGAAACTTCTAGAAAGGTGGCGTCATTGGTGGAGAATTATAATATATCCATTTAAATTATAAAGATACTTCAATATGAAAGCAATAAAATTTTGTGCTCAGACATGAGAACTGTGTAATTAGCAACCGACAATCGGCAAGTTGGTTGATGTCATGCAAGGGCGTTTCCGCAGATATTTGAATGATGATGAGTCAATTTAGGGCACGAAATCTCAGAGCTATTAACAATTAAGTCATAAAAAAGTTCAAGTTGAAGTTTAACGTTTATTCACATACAGTCCCACGCAGAACACAGCACATATAGTCACAAAATAATATTGGTACAAGTCACAGAGTGGTATGGTCTGAAGATTGATGGTGCATACTGAAGCCTTACAACAGCACAATTACCCTTAAGTGAAGATTAAGCAAGATTGGGAGAGAGAGCTTAACATGACCCTGATAACAGAAGATTGGTTGCGGATTTTGACGTTGGTTAACTCTTCTTCGATTTGTGCCAATCACTCTCTAATTCAATTTAAAATTGTACATCGTTACTACTTGACAAAGGAGAGACTGTCAAAAATGTTTTCTAATGTTGATAGATGTGTGACAGATGTAAAACCGAGACAGCCAAATTCACACGTATGTTTTGGTTGTGTTCTGTACTGAAACATTTTTGGAAGTCTATTTTCTCTACAATTTCTAATGTTTTAAGAATTAATTTACAACCTAATAAATTGACAGATTTATTTGGTAAAATCCCTTAATATATTCATGGTATTTCTCCATCAAACAAACATGTAATTGCATTTGTTACATTATTGGCCAGAAGGGCTATTCTGTTGAAATGGAAAGATGTTTCTACTCCTACTTTGATACAATGGTTTTCTCAGGTGATGCTATGTCTTAGTTTGGAGAAAATTAGAAGTTGAACTTTTGATCCTGGATTTGATTTTGAGAAAAGGTTGGGTTCATTGGCCCTCTACTATCATCTGATTTGAGTTAATTAATATAGTTTCCTTCCGATTTTTCTTTAAATTGATTTCAGTTGGCGGATTGATGTTTTTCTTTTATGGAAGCTTGTATGATGTATAGCTCCGAGGTTGAGCTCCCAATGGGGTTTTATTTTTGTTTTTTTTTCAGTTCGGGTATTTTTTTCTCTTAGTTAGCAGGGGTTCTTTTTACTCTTTCCTTTTTCTTTTAAAAAATATTCTGAACACTTTATTTTTTATTATTATTATTGATATATTGCTTAGCTTTTTTAATCAGTTATTTGCTAATTTGATTCTTCATTGTACATATTGACTTAATGTATTTTTTGTTGATCTTCAATAATAATTAATAAAAAAGTTTTTTAAATGGATTGAGGGAGGAAACCGGAGCACCCAGGGAAAACCCATGCATTCCATGGGGAGGACGTACATACTCCTGACAGAGAATGTCAGATTGATCTCTGAATTCCGATGGCCCGAGCTGTAATAGTGTCACGCTAACTGCTACAGTACCGTGGCGCTCCAGATATCTGACACACCCAGCAGGACGGTGTTGTCTCCCTCACTGTGGCACCTTGATCTTTGCTTTCAGCTCTCTAGAACGGAGTTTGAAGCGCTTCCTGTCTGTTTCAGGTTAGACAAGGTCACACCCTGTTCTCTCTTACAGTTAAAAATAAACAGCCAACAAGAAGTGATAATAATTTAGCTTTTTTATTGCTGTTCAAAATATCAAATCACAGATCGATCATTGCAATCGACGAAACTCCTATGTTATGACAAGGATCTTCAGCAGGTTTTTTCCATTGTGAACTATAGTCATTTAACCAAGGTTATGAAGTAGTTAATTTTCTGACACTTCTTATTTTATTATCTTCCAAAGTCATCGGAACAACATTCGTCCGAACTTGCAACGTTGTGGAGAAGTGAAAATGACTACATTTTGCAAAGAGCGACTGAATGGGATTGAGATCGAGAGTCTCTGACAAAGAGAAACGGCCCGAGGTCTCTCAACCTCAATAGAAAAGATTATGATGCCTTAATGGTCGTGCATTTCCTCCATTATAAAACAAAGTAAACTTAAATAAAATCCTGTGCTTGGATAGTTCCTCACAGCGCGCCTTTCGTATTATCTTCTGATTTCATCAAATAGGTAAACTAGTTACAAGCCAGAACTAGCAACATATTTAAAGCAAAGGTGAATATACTTTTTGTTCTGCAGGAGTTACTGAAGAAACTATGAAATCGATTCTCTTTCATATATAACAGAATAGTCATTTCAAACTTTGCATGTTCCACGTTTACTTCATCCCTTCTAGATTTTTCTCTACAATAAGTATTACCTGAGTGCCCAAATTCAGATTTTTTATATTTCCATTGTTGATTATATTACCTTTCTTTGAGAATTTTTCGAAGATGATACGATTTAAGCAGTATAATAGACAAGCATTCCGTATCCCCAATGTACATAATATAGCATATTTATTCATCATGAAGGGTTTATTTAAACTATCTCTTCCTTCGCTGCCTCTTAGATTCTTCCTCTGACTGCAGTCATGACACGGGCATCGCTTTTATAGCTCCTGGAAGACCAGAAACTTCTAGAAGGGTGGCGTCATTGGTGGAGAATTATAATATATCCATTTAAATTATAAAGATACTTCAATATGAAAGCAATAAAATTTTGTGCTCAGACATGAGAACTGTGTAATTAGCAACCGACAATCGGCAAGTTGGTTGATGTCATGCAAGGGCGTTTCCGCAGATATTTGAATGATGATGAGTCAATTTAGGGCCCGAAATCTCAGAGCTATTAACAATTAAGTCATAAAAAAGTTCAAGTTGAAGTTTAACGTTTATTCACATACAGTCCCACGCAGAACACAGCACATATAGTCACAAAATAATATTGGTACAAGTCACAGAGTGGTATGGTCTGAAGATTGATGGTGCATACTGAAGCCTTACAACAGCACAATTACCCTTAAGTGAAGATTAAGCAAGATTGGGAGAGAGAGCTTAACATGACCCTGATAACAGAAGATTGGTTGCGGATTTTGACGTTGGTTAACTCTTCTTCGATTTGTGCCAATCACTCTCTAATTCAATTTAAAATTGTACATCGTTACTACTTGACAAAGGAGAGACTGTCAAAAATGTTTTCTAATGTTGATAGATGTGTGACAGATGTAAAACCGAGACAGCCAAATTCACACGTATGTTTTGGTTGTGTTCTGTACTGAAACATTTTTGGAAGTCTATTTTCTCTACAATTTCTAATGTTTTAAGAATTAATTTACAACCTAATAAATTGACAGATTTATTTGGTAAAATCCCTTAATATATTCATGGTATTTCTCCATCAAACAAACATGTAATTGCATTTGTTACATTATTGGCCAGAAGGGCTATTCTGTTGAAATGGAAAGATGTTTCTACTCCTACTTTGATACAATGGTTTTCTCAGGTGATGCTATGTCTTAGTTTGGAGAAAATTAGAAGTTGAACTTTTGATCCTGGATTTGATTTTGAGAAAAGGTTGGGTTCATTGGCCCTCTACTATCATCTGATTTGAGTTAATTAATATAGTTTCCTTCCGATTTTTCTTTAAATTGATTTGAGTTGGCGGATTGATGTTTTTCTTTTATGGAAGCTTGTATGATGTATAGCTCCGAGGTTGAGCTCCCAATGGGGTTTTATTTTTGTTTTTTTTTCAGTTCGGGTATTTTTTTCTCTTAGTTAGCAGGGGTTCTTTTTACTCTTTCCTTTTTCTTTTAAAAAATATTCTGAACACTTTATTTTTTATTATTATTATTGATATATTGCTTAGCTTTTTTAATCAGTTATTTGCTAATTTGATTCTTCATTGTACATATTGACTTAATGTATTTTTTGTTGATCTTCAATAATAATTAATAAAAAAGTTTTTTAAATGGATTGAGGGAGGAAACCGGAGCACCCAGGGAAAACCCATGCATTCCATGGGGAGGACGTACATACTCCTGACAGAGAATGTCAGATTGATCTCTGAATTCCGATGGCCCGAGCTGTAATAGTGTCACGCTAACTGCTACAGTACCGTGGCGCTCCAGATATCTGACACACCCAGCAGGACGGTGTTGTCTCCCTCACTGTGGCACCTTGATCTTTGCTTTCAGCTCTCTAGAACGGAGTTTGAAGCGCTTCCTGTCTGTTTCAGGTTAGACAAGGTCACACCCTGTTCTCTCTTACAGTTAAAAATAAACAGCCAACAAGAAGTGATAATAATTTAGCTTTTTTATTGCTGTTCAAAATATCAAATCACAGATCGATCATTGCAATCGACGAAACTCCTATGTTATGACAAGGATCTTCAGCAGGTTTTTTCCATTGTGAACTATAGTCATTTAACCAAGGTTATGAAGTAGTTAATTTTCTGACACTTCTTATTTTATTATCTTCCAAAGTCATCGGAACAACATTCGTCCGAACTTGCAACGTTGTGGAGAAGTGAAAATGACTACATTTTGCAAAGAGCGACTGAATGGGATTGAGATCGAGAGTCTCTGACAAAGAGAAACGGCCCGAGGTCTCTCAACCTCAATAGAAAAGATTATGATGCCTTAATGGTCGTGCATTTCCTCCATTATAAAACAAAGTAAACTTAAATAAAATCCTGTGCTTGGATAGTTCCTCACAGCGCGCCTTTCGTATTATCTTCTGATTTCATCAAATAGGTAAACTAGTTACAAGCCAGAACTAGCAACATATTTAAAGCAAAGGTGAATATACTTTTTGTTCTGCAGGAGTTACTGAAGAAACTATGAAATCGATTCTCTTTCATATATAACAGAATAGTCATTTCAAACTTTGCATGTTCCACGGTTACTTCATCCCTTCTAGATTTTTCTCTACAATAAGTATTACCTGAGTGCCCAAATTCAGATTTTTTATATTTCCATTGTTGATTATATTACCTTTCTTTGAGAATTTTTCGAAGATGATACGATTTAAGCAGTATAATAGACAAGCATTCCGTATCCCCAATGTACATAATATAGCATATTTATTCATCATGAAGGGTTTATTTAAACTATCTCTTCCTTCGCTGCCTCTTAGATTCTTCCTCTGACTGCAGTCATGACACGGGCATCGCTTTTATAGCTCCTGGAAGACCAGAAACTTCTAGAAGGGTGGCGTCATTGGTGGAGAATTATAATATATCCATTTAAATTATAAAGATACTTCAATATGAAAGCAATAAAATTTTGTGCTCAGACATGAGAACTGTGTAATTAGCAACCGACAATCGGCAAGTTGGTTGATGTCATGCAAGGGCGTTTCCGCAGATATTTGAATGATGATGAGTCAATTTAGGGCCCGAAATCTCAGAGCTATTAACAATTAAGTCATAAAAAAGTTCAAGTTGAAGTTTAACGTTTATTCACATACAGTCCCACGCAGAACACAGCACATATAGTCACAAAATAATATTGGTACAAGTCACAGAGTGGTATGGTCTGAAGATTGATGGTGCATACTGAAGCCTTACAACAGCACAATTACCCTTAAGTGAAGATTAAGCAAGATTGGGAGAGAGAGCTTAACATGACCCTGATAACAGAAGATTGGTTGCGGATTTTGACGTCGGTTAACTCTTCTTCGATTTGTGCCAATCACTCTCTAATTCAATTTAAAATTGTACATCGTTACTACTTGACAAAGGAGAGACTGTCAAAAATGTTTTCTACTGTTGATAGATGTGTGACAGATGTAAAACCGAGACAGCCAAATTCACACGTATGTTTTGGTTGTGTTCTGTACTGAAACATTTTTGGAAGTCTATTTTCTCTACAATTTCTAATGTTTTAAGAATTAATTTACAACCTAATAAATTGACAGATTTATTTGGTAAAATCCCTTAATATATTCATGGTATTTCTCCATCAAACAAACATGTAATTGCATTTGTTACATTATTGGCCAGAAGGGCTATTCTGTTGAAATGGAAAGATGTTTCTACTCCTACTTTGATACAATGGTTTCCTCAGGTGATGCTATGTCTTAGTTTGGAGAAAATTAGAAGTTGAACTTTTGATCCTGGATTTGATTTTGAGAAAAGGTTGGGTTCATTGGCCCTCTACTATCATCTGATTTGAGTTAATTAATATAGTTTCCTTCCGATTTTTCTTTAAATTGATTTGAGTTGGCGGATTGATGTTTTTCTTTTATGGAAGCTTGTATGATGTATAGCTCCGAGGTTGAGCTCCCAATGGGGTTTTATTTTTGTTTTTTTTTCAGTTCGGGTATTTTTTTCTCTTAGTTAGCAGGGGTTCTTTTTACTCTTTCCTTTTTCTTTTAAAAAATATTCTGAACACTTTATTTTTTATTATTATTATTGATATATTGCTTAGCTTTTTTAATCAGTTATTTGCTAATTTGATTCTTCATTGTACATATTGACTTAATGTATTTTTTGTTGATCTTCAATAATAATTAATAAAAAAGTTTTTTAAATGGATTGAGGGAGGAAACCGGAGCACCCAGGGAAAACCCATGCATTCCATGGGGAGGACGTACATACTCCTGACAGAGAATGTCAGATTGATCTCTGAATTCCGATGGCCCGAGCTGTAATAGTGTCACGCTAACTGCTACAGTACCGTGGCGCTCCAGATATCTGACACACCCAGCAGGACGGTGTTGTCTCCCTCACTGTGGCACCTTGATCTTTGCTTTCAGCTCTCTAGAACGGAGTTTGAAGCGCTTCCTGTCTGTTTCAGGTTAGACAAGGTCACACCCTGTTCTCTCTTACAGTTAAAAATAAACAGCCAACAAGAAGTGATAATAATTTAGCTTTTTTATTGCTGTTCAAAATATCAAATCACAGATCGATCATTGCAATCGACGAAACTCCTATGTTATGACAAGGATCTTCAGCAGGTTTTTTCCATTGTGAACTATAGTCATTTAACCAAGGTTATGAAGTAGTTAATTTTCTGACACTTCTTATTTTATTATCTTCCAAAGTCATCGGAACAACATTCGTCCGAACTTGCAACGTTGTGGAGAAGTGAAAATGACTACATTTTGCAAAGAGCGACTGAATGGGATTGAGATCGAGAGTCTCTGACAAAGAGAAACGGCCCGAGGTCTCTCAACCTCAATAGAAAAGATTATGATGCCTTAATGGTCGTGCATTTCCTCCATTATAAAACAAAGTAAACTTAAATAAAATCCTGTGCTTGGATAGTTCCTCACAGCGCGCCTTTCGTATTATCTTCTGATTTCATCAAATAGGTAAACTAGTTACAAGCCAGAACTAGCAACATATTTAAAGCAAAGGTGAATATACTTTTTGTTCTGCAGGAGTTACTGAAGAAACTATGAAATCGATTCTCTTTCATATATAACAGAATAGTCATTTCAAACTTTGCATGTTCCACGTTTACTTCATCCCTTCTAGATTTTTCTCTACAATAAGTATTACCTGAGTGCCCAAATTCAGATTTTTTATATTTCCATTGTTGATTATATTACCTTTCTTTGAGAATTTTTCGAAGATGATACGATTTAAGCAGTATAATAGACAAGCATTCCGTATCCCCAATGTACATAATATAGCATATTTATTCATCTTGAAGGGTTTATTTAAACTATCTCTTCCTTCGCTGCCTCTTAGATTCTTCCTCTGACTGCAGTCATGACACGGGCATCGCTTTTATAGCTCCTGGAAGACCAGAAACTTCTAGAAGGGTGGCGTCATTGGTGGAGAATTATAATATATCCATTTAAATTATAAAGATACTTCAATATGAAAGCAATAAAATTTTGTGCTCAGACATGAGAACTGTGTAATTAGCAACCGACAATCGGCAAGTTGGTTGATGTCATGCAAGGGCGTTTCCGCAGATATTTGAATGATGATGAGTCAATTTAGGGCACGAAATCTCAGAGCTATTAACAATTAAGTCATAAAAAAGTTCAAGTTGAAGTTTAACGTTTATTCACATACAGTCCCACGCAGAACACAGCACATATAGTCACAAAATAATATTGGTACAAGTCACAGAGTGGTATGGTCTGAAGATTGATGGTGCATACTGAAGCCTTACAACAGCACAATTACCCTTAAGTGAAGATTAAGCAAGATTGGGAGAGAGAGCTTAACATGACCCTGATAACAGAAGATTGGTTGCGGATTTTGACGTAGGTTAACTCTTCTTCGATTTGTGCCAATCACTCTCTAATTCAATTTAAAATTGTACATCGTTACTACTTGACAAAGGAGAGACTGTCAAAAATGTTTTCTAATGTTGATAGATGTGTGACAGATGTAAAACCGAGACAGCCAAATTCACACGTATGTTTTGGTTGTGTTCTGTACTGAAACATTTTTGGAAGTCTATTTTCTCTACAATTTCTAATGTTTTAAGAATTAATTTACAACCTAATAAATTGACAGATTTATTTGGTAAAATCCCTTAATATATTCATGGTATTTCTCCATCAAACAAACATGTAATTGCATTTGTTACATTATTGGCCAGAAGGGCTATTCTGTTGAAATGGAAAGATGTTTCTACTCCTACTTTGATACAATGGTTTTCTCAGGTGATGCTATGTCTTAGTTTGGAGAAAATTAGAAGTTGAACTTTTGATCCTGGATTTGATTTTGAGAAAAGGTTGGGTTCATTGGCCCTCTACTATCATCTGATTTGAGTTAATTAATATAGTTTCCTTCCGATTTTTCTTTAAATTGATTTGAGTTGGCGGATTGATGTTTTTCTTTTATGGAAGCTTGTATGATGTATAGCTCCGAGGTTGAGCTCCCAATGGGGTTTTATTTTTGTTTTTTTTTCAGTTCGGGTATTTTTTTCTCTTAGTTAGCAGGGGTTCTTTTTACTCTTTCCTTTTTCTTTTAAAAAATATTCTGAACACTTTATTTTTTATTATTATTATTGATATATTGCTTAGCTTTTTTAATCAGTTATTTGCTAATTTGATTCTTCATTGTACATATTGACTTAATGTATTTTTTGTTGATCTTCAATAATAATTAATAAAAAAGTTTTTTAAATGGATTGAGGGAGGAAACCAGAGCACCCAGGGAAAACCCATGCATTCCATGGGGAGGACGTACATACTCCTGACAGAGAATGTCAGATTGATCTCTGAATTCCGATGGCCCGAGCTGTAATAGTGTCACGCTAACTGCTACAGTACCGTGGCGCTCCAGATATCTGACACACCCAGCAGGACGGTGTTGTCTCCCTCACTGTGGCACCTTGATCTTTGCTTTCAGCTCTCTAGAACGGAGTTTGAAGCGCTTCCTGTCTGTTTCAGGTTAGACAAGGTCACACCCTGTTCTCTCTTACAGTTAAAAATAAACAGCCAACAAGAAGTGATAATAATTTAGCTTTTTTATTGCTGTTCAAAATATCAAATCACAGATCGATCATTGCAATCGACGAAACTCCTATGTTATGACAAGGATCTTCAGCAGGTTTTTTCCATTGTGAACTATAGTCATTTAACCAAGGTTATGAAGTAGTTAATTTTCTGACACTTCTTATTTTATTATCTTCCAAAGTCATCGGAACAACATTCGTCCGAACTTGCAACGTTGTGGAGAAGTGAAAATGACTACATTTTGCAAAGAGCGACTGAATGGGATTGAGATCGAGAGTCTCTGACAAAGAGAAACGGCCCGAGGTCTCTCAACCTCAATAGAAAAGATTATGATGCCTTAATGGTCGTGCATTTCCTCCATTATAAAACAAAGTAAACTTAAATAAAATCCTGTGCTTGGATAGTTCCTCACAGCGCGCCTTTCGTATTATCTTCTGATTTCATCAAATAGGTAAACTAGTTACAAGCCAGAACTAGCAACATATTTAAAGCAAAGGTGAATATACTTTTTGTTCTGCAGGAGTTACTGAAGAAACTATGAAATCGATTCTCTTTCATATATAACAGAATAGTCATTTCAAACTTTGCATGTTCCACGTTTACTTCATCCCTTCTAGATTTTTCTCTACAATAAGTATTACCTGAGTGCCCAAATTCAGATTTTTTATATTTCCATTGTTGATTATATTACCTTTCTTTGAGAATTTTTCGAAGATGATACGATTTAAGCAGTATAATAGACAAGCATTCCGTATCCCCAATGTACATAATATAGCATATTTATTCATCATGAAGGGTTTATTTAAACTATCTCTTCCTTCGCTGCCTCTTAGATTCTTCCTCTGACTGCAGTCATGACACGGGCATCGCTTTTATAGCTCCTGGAAGACCAGAAACTTCTAGAAGGGTGGCGTCATTGGTGGAGAATTATAATATATCCATTTAAATTATAAAGATACTTCAATATGAAAGCAATAAAATTTTGTGCTCAGACATGAGAACTGTGTAATTAGCAACCGACAATCGGCAAGTTGGTTGATGTCATGCAAGGGCGTTTCCGCAGATATTTGAATGATGATGAGTCAATTTAGGGCCCGAAATCTCAGAGCTATTAACAATTAAGTCATAAAAAAGTTCAAGTTGAAGTTTAACGTTTATTCACATACAGTCCCACGCAGAACACAGCACATATAGTCACAAAATAATATTGGTACAAGTCACAGAGTGGTATGGTCTGAAGATTGATGGTGCATACTGAAGCCTTACAACAGCACAATTACCCTTAAGTGAAGATTAAGCAAGATTGGGAGAGAGAGCTTAACATGACCCTGATAACAGAAGATTGGTTGCGGATTTTGACGTTGGTTAACTCTTCTTCGATTTGTGCCAATCACTCTCTAATTCAATTTAAAATTGTACATCGTTACTACTTGACAAAGGAGAGACTGTCAAAAATGTTTTCTAATGTTGATAGATGTGTGACAGATGTAAAACCGAGACAGCCAAATTCACACGTATGTTTTGGTTGTGTTCTGTACTGAAACATTTTTGGAAGTCTATTTTCTCTACAATTTCTAATGTTTTAAGAATTAATTTACAACCTAATAAATTGACAGATTTATTTGGTAAAATCCCTTAATATATTCATGGTATTTCTCCATCAAACAAACATGTAATTGCATTTGTTACATTATTGGCCAGAAGGGCTATTCTGTTGAAATGGAAAGATGTTTCTACTCCTACTTTGATACAATGGTTTTCTCAGGTGATGCTATGTCTTAGTTTGGAGAAAATTAGAAGTTGAACTTTTGATCCTGGATTTGATTTTGAGAAAAGGTTGGGTTCATTGGCCCTCTACTATCATCTGATTTGAGTTAATTAATATAGTTTCCTTCCGATTTTTCTTTAAATTGATTTGAGTTGGCGGATTGATGTTTTTCTTTTATGGAAGCTTGTATGATGTATAGCTCCGAGGTTGAGCTCCCAATGGGGTTTTATTTTTGTTTTTTTTTCAGTTCGGGTATTTTTTTCTCTTAGTTAGCAGGGGTTCTTTTTACTCTTTCCTTTTTCTTTTAAAAAATATTCTGAACACTTTATTTTTTATTATTATTATTGATATATTGCTTAGCTTTTTTAATCAGTTATTTGCTAATTTGATTCTTCATTGTACATATTGACTTAATGTATTTTTTGTTGATCTTCAATAATAATTAATAAAAAAGTTTTTTAAATGGATTGAGGGAGGAAACCGGAGCACCCAGGGAAAACCCATGCATTCCATGGGGAGGACGTACATACTCCTGACAGAGAATGTCAGATTGATCTCTGAATTCCGATGGCCCGAGCTGTAATAGTGTCACGCTAACTGCTACAGTACCGTGGCGCTCCAGATATCTGACACACCCAGCAGGACGGTGTTGTCTCCCTCACTGTGGCACCTTGATCTTTGCTTTCAGCTCTCTAGAACGGAGTTTGAAGCGCTTCCTGTCTGTTTCAGGTTAGACAAGGTCACACCCTGTTCTCTCTTACAGTTAAAAATAAACAGCCAACAAGAAGTGATAATAATTTAGCTTTTTTATTGCTGTTCAAAATATCAAATCACAGATCGATCATTGCAATCGACGAAACTCCTATGTTATGACAAGGATCTTCAGCAGGTTTTTTCCATTGTGAACTATAGTCATTTAACCAAGGTTATGAAGTAGTTAATTTTCTGACACTTCTTATTTTATTATCTTCCAAAGTCATCGGAACAACATTCGTCCGAACTTGCAACGTTGTGGAGAAGTGAAAATGACTACATTTTGCAAAGAGCGACTGAATGGGATTGAGATCGAGAGTCTCTGACAAAGAGAAACGGCCCGAGGTCTCTCAACCTCAATAGAAAAGATTATGATGCCTTAATGGTCGTGCATTTCCTCCATTATAAAACAAAGTAAACTTAAATAAAATCCTGTGCTTGGATAGTTCCTCACAGCGCGCCTTTCGTATTATCTTCTGATTTCATCAAATAGGTAAACTAGTTACAAGCCAGAACTAGCAACATATTTAAAGCAAAGGTGAATATACTTTTTGTTCTGCAGGAGTTACTGAAGAAACTATGAAATCGATTCTCTTTCATATATAACAGAATAGTCATTTCAAACTTTGCATGTTCCACGTTTACTTCATCCCTTCTAGATTTTTCTCTACAATAAGTATTACCTGAGTGCCCAAATTCAGATTTTTTATATTTCCATTGTTGATTATATTACCTTTCTTTGAGAATTTTTCGAAGATGATACGATTTAAGCAGTATAATAGACAAGCATTCCGTATCCCCAATGTACATAATATAGCATATTTATTCATCATGAAGGGTTTATTTAAACTATCTCTTCCTTCGCTGCCTCTTAGATTCTTCCTCTGACTGCAGTCATGACACGGGCATCGCTTTTATAGCTCCTGGAAGACCAGAAACTTCTAGAAGGGTGGCGTCATTGGTGGAGAATTATAATATATCCATTTAAATTATAAAGATACTTCAATATGAAAGCAATAAAATTTTGTGCTCAGACATGAGAACTGTGTAATTAGCAACCGACAATCGGCAAGTTGGTTGATGTCATGCAAGGGCGTTTCCGCAGATATTTGAATGATGATGAGTCAATTTAGGGCCCGAAATCTCAGAGCTATTAACAATTAAGTCATAAAAAAGTTCAAGTTGAAGTTTAACGTTTATTCACATACAGTCCCACGCAGAACACAGCACATATAGTCACAAAATAATATTGGTACAAGTCACAGAGTGGTATGGTCTGAAGATTGATGGTGCATACTGAAGCCTTACAACAGCACAATTACCCTTAAGTGACGATTAAGCAAGATTGGGAGAGAGAGCTTAACATGACCCTGATAACAGAAGATTGGTTGCGGATTTTGACGTTGGTTAACTCTTCTTCGATTTGTGCCAATCACTCTCTAATTCAATTTAAAATTGTACATCGTTACTACTTGACAAAGGAGAGACTGTCAAAAATGTTTTCTAATGTTGATAGATGTGTGACAGATGTAAAACCGAGACAGCCAAATTCACACGTATGTTTTGGTTGTGTTCTGTACTGAAACATTTTTGGAAGTCTATTTTCTCTACAATTTCTAATGTTTTAAGAATTAATTTACAACCTAATAAATTGACAGATTTATTTGGTAAAATCCCTTAATATATTCATGGTATTTCTCCATCAAACAAACATGTAATTGCATTTGTTACATTATTGGCCAGAAGGGCTATTCTGTTGAAATGGAAAGATGTTTCTACTCCTACTTTGATACAATGGTTTTCTCAGGTGATGCTATGTCTTAGTTTGGAGAAAATTAGAAGTTGAACTTTTGATCCTGGATTTGATTTTGAGAAAAGGTTGGGTTCATTGGCCCTCTACTATCATCTGATTTGAGTTAATTAATATAGTTTCCTTCCGATTTTTCTTTAAATTGATTTCAGTTGGCGGATTGATGTTTTTCTTTTATGGAAGCTTGTATGATGTATAGCTCCGAGGTTGAGCTCCCAATGGGGTTTTATTTTTGTTTTTTTTTCAGTTCGGGTATTTTTTTCTCTTAGTTAGCAGGGGTTCTTTTTACTCTTTCCTTTTTCTTTTAAAAAATATTCTGAACACTTTATTTTTTATTATTATTATTGATATATTGCTTAGCTTTTTTAATCAGTTATTTGCTAATTTGATTCTTCATTGTACATATTGACTTAATGTATTTTTTGTTGATCTTCAATAATAATTAATAAAAAAGTTTTTTAAATGGATTGAGGGAGGAAACCGGAGCACCCAGGGAAAACCCATGCATTCCATGGGGAGGACGTACATACTCCTGACAGAGAATGTCAGATTGATCTCTGAATTCCGATGGCCCGAGCTGTAATAGTGTCACGCTAACTGCTACAGTACCGTGGCGCTCCAGATATCTGACACACCCAGCAGGACGGTGTTGTCTCCCTCACTGTGGCACCTTGATCTTTGCTTTCAGCTCTCTAGAACGGAGTTTGAAGCGCTTCCTGTCTGTTTCAGGTTAGACAAGGTCACACCCTGTTCTCTCTTACAGTTAAAAATAAACAGCCAACAAGAAGTGATAATAATTTAGCTTTTTTATTGCTGTTCAAAATATCAAATCACAGATCGATCATTGCAATCGACGAAACTCCTATGTTATGACAAGGATCTTCAGCAGGTTTTTTCCATTGTGAACTATAGTCATTTAACCAAGGTTATGAAGTAGTTAATTTTCTGACACTTCTTATTTTATTATCTTCCAAAGTCATCGGAACAACATTCGTCCGAACTTGCAACGTTGTGGAGAAGTGAAAATGACTACATTTTGCAAAGAGCGACTGAATGGGATTGAGATCGAGAGTCTCTGACAAAGAGAAACGGCCCGAGGTCTCTCAACCTCAATAGAAAAGATTATGATGCCTTAATGGTCGTGCATTTCCTCCATTATAAAACAAAGTAAACTTAAATAAAATCCTGTGCTTGGATAGTTCCTCACAGCGCGCCTTTCGTATTATCTTCTGATTTCATCAAATAGGTAAACTAGTTACAAGCCAGAACTAGCAACATATTTAAAGCAAAGGTGAATATACTTTTTGTTCTGCAGGAGTTACTGAAGAAACTATGAAATCGATTCTCTTTCATATATAACAGAATAGTCATTTCAAACTTTGCATGTTCCACGTTTACTTCATCCCTTCTAGATTTTTCTCTACAATAAGTATTACCTGAGTGCCCAAATTCAGATTTTTTATATTTCCATTGTTGATTATATTACCTTTCTTTGAGAATTTTTCGAAGATGATACGATTTAAGCAGTATAATAGACAAGCATTCCGTATCCCCAATGTACATAATATAGCATATTTATTCATCTTGAAGGGTTTATTTAAACTATCTCTTCCTTCGCTGCCTCTTAGATTCTTCCTCTGACTGCAGTCATGACACGGGCATCGCTTTTATAGCTCCTGGAAGACCAGAAACTTCTAGAAGGGTGGCGTCATTGGTGGAGAATTATAATATATCCATTTAAATTATAAAGATACTTCAATATGAAAGCAATAAAATTTTGTGCTCAGACATGAGAACTGTGTAATTAGCAACCGACAATCGGCAAGTTGGTTGATGTCATGCAAGGGCGTTTCCGCAGATATTTGAATGATGATGAGTCAATTTAGGGCACGAAATCTCAGAGCTATTAACAATTAAGTCATAAAAAAGTTCAAGTTGAAGTTTAACGTTTATTCACATACAGTCCCACGCAGAACACAGCACATATAGTCACAAAATAATATTGGTACAAGTCACAGAGTGGTATGGTCTGAAGATTGATGGTGCATACTGAAGCCTTACAACAGCACAATTACCCTTAAGTGAAGATTAAGCAAGATTGGGAGAGAGAGCTTAACATGACCCTGATAACAGAAGATTGGTTGCGGATTTTGACGTTGGTTAACTCTTCTTCGATTTGTGCCAATCACTCTCTAATTCAATTTAAAATTGTACATCGTTACTACTTGACAAAGGAGAGACTGTCAAAAATGTTTTCTAATGTTGATAGATGTGTGACAGATGTAAAACCGAGACAGCCAAATTCACACGTATGTTTTGGTTGTGTTCTGTACTGAAACATTTTTGGAAGTCTATTTTCTCTACAATTTCTAATGTTTTAAGAATTAATTTACAACCTAATAAATTGACAGATTTATTTGGTAAAATCCCTTAATATATTCATGGTATTTCTCCATCAAACAAACATGTAATTGCATTTGTTACATTATTGGCCAGAAGGGCTATTCTGTTGAAATGGAAAGATGTTTCTACTCCTACTTTGATACAATGGTTTTCTCAGGTGATGCTATGTCTTAGTTTGGAGAAAATTAGAAGTTGAACTTTTGATCCTGGATTTGATTTTGAGAAAAGGTTGGGTTCATTGGCCCTCTACTATCATCTGATTTGAGTTAATTAATATAGTTTCCTTCCGATTTTTCTTTAAATTGATTTCAGTTGGCGGATTGATGTTTTTCTTTTATGGAAGCTTGTATGATGTATAGCTCCGAGGTTGAGCTCCCAATGGGGTTTTATTTTTGTTTTTTTTTCAGTTCGGGTATTTTTTTCTCTTAGTTAGCAGGGGTTCTTTTTACTCTTTCCTTTTTCTTTTAAAAAATATTCTGAACACTTTATTTTTTATTATTATTATTGATATATTGCTTAGCTTTTTTAATCAGTTATTTGCTAATTTGATTCTTCATTGTACATATTGACTTAATGTATTTTTTGTTGATCTTCAATAATAATTAATAAAAAAGTTTTTTAAATGGATTGAGGGAGGAAACCGGAGCACCCAGGGAAAACCCATGCATTCCATGGGGAGGACGTACATACTCCTGACAGAGAATGTCAGATTGATCTCTGAATTCCGATGGCCCGAGCTGTAATAGTGTCACGCTAACTGCTACAGTACCGTGGCGCTCCAGATATCTGACACACCCAGCAGGACGGTGTTGTCTCCCTCACTGTGGCACCTTGATCTTTGCTTTCAGCTCTCTAGAACGGAGTTTGAAGCGCTTCCTGTCTGTTTCAGGTTAGACAAGGTCACACCCTGTTCTCTCTTACAGTTAAAAATAAACAGCCAACAAGAAGTGATAATAATTTAGCTTTTTTATTGCTGTTCAAAATATCAAATCACAGATCGATCATTGCAATCGACGAAACTCCTATGTTATGACAAGGATCTTCAGCAGGTTTTTTCCATTGTGAACTATAGTCATTTAACCAAGGTTATGAAGTAGTTAATTTTCTGACACTTCTTATTTTATTATCTTCCAAAGTCATCGGAACAACATTCGTCCGAACTTGCAACGTTGTGGAGAAGTGAAAATGACTACATTTTGCAAAGAGCGACTGAATGGGATTGAGATCGAGAGTCTCTGACAAAGAGAAACGGCCCGAGGTCTCTCAACCTCAATAGAAAAGATTATGATGCCTTAATGGTCGTGCATTTCCTCCATTATAAAACAAAGTAAACTTAAATAAAATCCTGTGCTTGGATAGTTCCTCACAGCGCGCCTTTCGTATTATCTTCTGATTTCATCAAATAGGTAAACTAGTTACAAGCCAGAACTAGCAACATATTTAAAGCAAAGGTGAATATACTTTTTGTTCTGCAGGAGTTACTGAAGAAACTATGAAATCGATTCTCTTTCATATATAACAGAATAGTCATTTCAAACTTTGCATGTTCCACGTTTACTTCATCCCTTCTAGATTTTTCTCTACAATAAGTATTACCTGAGTGCCCAAATTCAGATTTTTTATATTTCCATTGTTGATTATATTACCTTTCTTTGAGAATTTTTCGAAGATGATACGATTTAAGCAGTATAATAGACAAGCATTCCGTATCCCCAATGTACATAATATAGCATATTTATTCATCATGAAGGGTTTATTTAAACTATCTCTTCCTTCGCTGCCTCTTAGATTCTTCCTCTGACTGCAGTCATGACACGGGCATCGCTTTTATAGCTCCTGGAAGACCAGAAACTTCTAGAAGGGTGGCGTCATTGGTGGAGAATTATAATATATCCATTTAAATTATAAAGATACTTCAATATGAAAGCAATAAAATTTTGTGCTCAGACATGAGAACTGTGTAATTAGCAACCGACAATCGGCAAGTTGGTTGATGTCATGCAAGGGCGTTTCCGCAGATATTTGAATGATGATGAGTCAATTTAGGGCCCGAAATCTCAGAGCTATTAACAATTAAGTCATAAAAAAGTTCAAGTTGAAGTTTAACGTTTATTCACATACAGTCCCACGCAGAACACAGCACATATAGTCACAAAATAATATTGGTACAAGTCACAGAGTGGTATGGTCTGAAGATTGATGGTGCATACTGAAGCCTTACAACAGCACAATTACCCTTAAGTGACGATTAAGCAAGATTGGGAGAGAGAGCTTAACATGACCCTGATAACAGAAGATTGGTTGCGGATTTTGACGTTGGTTAACTCTTCTTCGATTTGTGCCAATCACTCTCTAATTCAATTTAAAATTGTACATCGTTACTACTTGACAAAGGAGAGACTGTCAAAAATGTTTTCTAATGTTGATAGATGTGTGACAGATGTAAAACCGAGACAGCCAAATTCACACGTATGTTTTGGTTGTGTTCTGTACTGAAACATTTTTGGAAGTCTATTTTCTCTACAATTTCTAATGTTTTAAGAATTAATTTACAACCTAATAAATTGACAGATTTATTTGGTAAAATCCCTTAATATATTCATGGTATTTCTCCATCAAACAAACATGTAATTGCATTTGTTACATTATTGGCCAGAAGGGCTATTCTGTTGAAATGGAAAGATGTTTCTACTCCTACTTTGATACAATGGTTTTCTCAGGTGATGCTATGTCTTAGTTTGGAGAAAATTAGAAGTTGAACTTTTGATCCTGGATTTGATTTTGAGAAAAGGTTGGGTTCATTGGCCCTCTACTATCATCTGATTTGAGTTAATTAATATAGTTTCCTTCCGATTTTTCTTTAAATTGATTTGAGTTGGCGGATTGATGTTTTTCTTTTATGGAAGCTTGTATGATGTATAGCTCCGAGGTTGAGCTCCCAATGGGGTTTTATTTTTGTTTTTTTTTCAGTTCGGGTATTTTTTTCTCTTAGTTAGCAGGGGTTCTTTTTACTCTTTCCTTTTTCTTTTAAAAAATATTCTGAACACTTTATTTTTTATTATTATTATTGATATATTGCTTAGCTTTTTTAATCAGTTATTTGCTAATTTGATTCTTCATTGTACATATTGACTTAATGTATTTTTTGTTGATCTTCAATAATAATTAATAAAAAAGTTTTTTAAATGGATTGAGGGAGGAAACCGGAGCACCCAGGGAAAACCCATGCATTCCATGGGGAGGACGTACATACTCCTGACAGAGAATGTCAGATTGATCTCTGAATTCCGATGGCCCGAGCTGTAATAGTGTCACGCTAACTGCTACAGTACCGTGGCGCTCCAGATATCTGACACACCCAGCAGGACGGTGTTGTCTCCCTCACTGTGGCACCTTGATCTTTGCTTTCAGCTCTCTAGAACGGAGTTTGAAGCGCTTCCTGTCTGTTTCAGGTTAGACAAGGTCACACCCTGTTCTCTCTTACAGTTAAAAATAAACAGCCAACAAGAAGTGATAATAATTTAGCTTTTTTATTGCTGTTCAAAATATCAAATCACAGATCGATCATTGCAATCGACGAAACTCCTATGTTATGACAAGGATCTTCAGCAGGTTTTTTCCATTGTGAACTATAGTCATTTAACCAAGGTTATGAAGTAGTTAATTTTCTGACACTTCTTATTTTATTATCTTCCAAAGTCATCGGAACAACATTCGTCCGAACTTGCAACGTTGTGGAGAAGTGAAAATGACTACATTTTGCAAAGAGCGACTGAATGGGATTGAGATCGAGAGTCTCTGACAAAGAGAAACGGCCCGAGGTCTCTCAACCTCAATAGAAAAGATTATGATGCCTTAATGGTCGTGCATTTCCTCCATTATAAAACAAAGTAAACTTAAATAAAATCCTGTGCTTGGATAGTTCCTCACAGCGCGCCTTTCGTATTATCTTCTGATTTCATCAAATAGGTAAACTAGTTACAAGCCAGAACTAGCAACATATTTAAAGCAAAGGTGAATATACTTTTTGTTCTGCAGGAGTTACTGAAGAAACTATGAAATCGATTCTCTTTCATATATAACAGAATAGTCATTTCAAACTTTGCATGTTCCACGTTTACTTCATCCCTTCTAGATTTTTCTCTACAATAAGTATTACCTGAGTGCCCAAATTCAGATTTTTTATATTTCCATTGTTGATTATATTACCTTTCTTTGAGAATTTTTCGAAGATGATACGATTTAAGCAGTATAATAGACAAGCATTCCGTATCCCCAATGTACATAATATAGCATATTTATTCATCTTGAAGGGTTTATTTAAACTATCTCTTCCTTCGCTGCCTCTTAGATTCTTCCTCTGACTGCAGTCATGACACGGGCATCGCTTTTATAGCTCCTGGAAGACCAGAAACTTCTAGAAGGGTGGCGTCATTGGTGGAGAATTATAATATATCCATTTAAATTATAAAGATACTTCAATATGAAAGCAATAAAATTTTGTGCTCAGACATGAGAACTGTGTAATTAGCAACCGACAATCGGCAAGTTGGTTGATGTCATGCAAGGGCGTTTCCGCAGATATTTGAATGATGATGAGTCAATTTAGGGCCCGAAATCTCAGAGCTATTAACAATTAAGTCATAAAAAAGTTCAAGTTGAAGTTTAACGTTTATTCACATACAGTCCCACGCAGAACACAGCACATATAGTCACAAAATAATATTGGTACAAGTCACAGAGTGGTATGGTCTGAAGATTGATGGTGCATACTGAAGCCTTACAACAGCACAATTACCCTTAAGTGAAGATTAAGCAAGATTGGGAGAGAGAGCTTAACATGACCCTGATAACAGAAGATTGGTTGCGGATTTTGACGTTGGTTAACTCTTCTTCGATTTGTGCCAATCACTCTCTAATTCAATTTAAAATTGTACATCGTTACTACTTGACAAAGGAGAGACTGTCAAAAATGTTTTCTAATGTTGATAGATGTGTGACAGATGTAAAACCGAGACAGCCAAATTCACACGTATGTTTTGGTTGTGTTCTGTACTGAAACATTTTTGGAAGTCTATTTTCTCTACAATTTCTAATGTTTTAAGAATTAATTTACAACCTAATAAATTGACAGATTTATTTGGTAAAATCCCTTAATATATTCATGGTATTTCTCCATCAAACAAACATGTAATTGCATTTGTTACATTATTGGCCAGAAGGGCTATTCTGTTGAAATGGAAAGATGTTTCTACTCCTACTTTGATACAATGGTTTTCTCAGGTGATGCTATGTCTTAGTTTGGAGAAAATTAGAAGTTGAACTTTTGATCCTGGATTTGATTTTGAGAAAAGGTTGGGTTCATTGGCCCTCTACTATCATCTGATTTGAGTTAATTAATATAGTTTCCTTCCGATTTTTCTTTAAATTGATTTGAGTTGGCGGATTGATGTTTTTCTTTTATGGAAGCTTGTATGATGTATAGCTCCGAGGTTGAGCTCCCAATGGGGTTTTATTTTTGTTTTTTTTTCAGTTCGGGTATTTTTTTCTCTTAGTTAGCAGGGGTTCTTTTTACTCTTTCCTTTTTCTTTTAAAAAATATTCTGAACACTTTATTTTTTATTATTATTATTGATATATTGCTTAGCTTTTTTAATCAGTTATTTGCTAATTTGATTCTTCATTGTACATATTGACTTAATGTATTTTTTGTTGATCTTCAATAATAATTAATAAAAAAGTTTTTTAAATGGATTGAGGGAGGAAACCGGAGCACCCAGGGAAAACCCATGCATTCCATGGGGAGGACGTACATACTCCTGACAGAGAATGTCAGATTGATCTCTGAATTCCGATGGCCCGAGCTGTAATAGTGTCACGCTAACTGCTACAGTACCGTGGCGCTCCAGATATCTGACACACCCAGCAGGACGGTGTTGTCTCCCTCACTGTGGCACCTTGATCTTTGCTTTCAGCTCTCTAGAACGGAGTTTGAAACGCTTCCTGTCTGTTTCAGGTTAGACAAGGTCACACCCTGTTCTCTCTTACAGTTAAAAATAAACAGCCAACAAGAAGTGATAATAATTTAGCTTTTTTATTGCTGTTCAAAATATCAAATCACAGATCGATCATTGCAATCGACGAAACTCCTATGTTATGACAAGGATCTTCAGCAGGTTTTTTCCATTGTGACCTATAGTCATTTAACCAAGGTTATGAAGTAGTTAATTTTCTGACACTTCTTATTTTATTATCTTCCAAAGTCATCGGAACAACATTCGTCCGAACTTGCAACGTTGTGGAGAAGTGAAAATGACTACATTTTGCAAAGAGCGACTGAATGGGATTGAGATCGAGAGTCTCTGACAAAGAGAAACGGCCCGAGGTCTCTCAACCTCAATAGAAAAGATTATGATGCCTTAATGGTCGTGCATTTCCTCCATTATAAAACAAAGTAAACTTAAATAAAATCCTGTGCTTGGATAGTTCCTCACAGCGCGCCTTTCGTATTATCTTCTGATTTCATCAAATAGGTAAACTAGTTACAAGCCAGAACTAGCAACATATTTAAAGCAAAGGTGAATATACTTTTTGTTCTGCAGGAGTTACTGAAGAAACTATGAAATCGATTCTCTTTCATATATAACAGAATAGTCATTTCAAACTTTGCATGTTCCACGTTTACTTCATCCCTTCTAGATTTTTCTCTACAATAAGTATTACCTGAGTGCCCAAATTCAGATTTTTTATATTTCCATTGTTGATTATATTACCTTTCTTTGAGAATTTTTCGAAGATGATACGATTTAAGCAGTATAATAGACAAGCATTCCGTATCCCCAATGTACATAATATAGCATATTTATTCATCATGAAGGGTTTATTTAAACTATCTCTTCCTTCGCTGCCTCTTAGATTCTTCCTCTGACTGCAGTCATGACACGGGCATCGCTTTTATAGCTCCTGGAAGACCAGAAACTTCTAGAAGGGTGGCGTCATTGGTGGAGAATTATAATATATCCATTTAAATTATAAAGATACTTCAATATGAAAGCAATAAAATTTTGTGCTCAGACATGAGAACTGTGTAATTAGCAACCGACAATCGGCAAGTTGGTTGATGTCATGCAAGGGCGTTTCCGCAGATATTTGAATGATGATGAGTCAATTTAGGGCCCGAAATCTCAGAGCTATTAACAATTAAGTCATAAAAAAGTTCAAGTTGAAGTTTAACGTTTATTCACATACAGTCCCACGCAGAACACAGCACATATAGTCACAAAATAATATTGGTACAAGTCACAGAGTGGTATGGTCTGAAGATTGATGGTGCATACTGAAGCCTTACAACAGCACAATTACCCTTAAGTGACGATTAAGCAAGATTGGGAGAGAGAGCTTAACATGACCCTGATAACAGAAGATTGGTTGCGGATTTTGACGTTGGTTAACTCTTCTTCGATTTGTGCCAATCACTCTCTAATTCAATTTAAAATTGTACATCGTTACTACTTGACAAAGGAGAGACTGTCAAAAATGTTTTCTAATGTTGATAGATGTGTGACAGATGTAAAACCGAGACAGCCAAATTCACACGTATGTTTTGGTTGTGTTCTGTACTGAAACATTTTTGGAAGTCTATTTTCTCTACAATTTCTAATGTTTTAAGAATTAATTTACAACCTAATAAATTGACAGATTTATTTGGTAAAATCCCTTAATATATTCATGGTATTTCTCCATCAAACAAACATGTAATTGCATTTGTTACATTATTGGCCAGAAGGGCTATTCTGTTGAAATGGAAAGATGTTTCTACTCCTACTTTGATACAATGGTTTTCTCAGGTGATGCTATGTCTTAGTTTGGAGAAAATTAGAAGTTGAACTTTTGATCCTGGATTTGATTTTGAGAAAAGGTTGGGTTCATTGGCCCTCTACTATCATCTGATTTGAGTTAATTAATATAGTTTCCTTCCGATTTTTCTTTAAATTGATTTGAGTTGGCGGATTGATGTTTTTCTTTTATGGAAGCTTGTATGATGTATAGCTCCGAGGTTGAGCTCCCAATGGGGTTTTATTTTTGTTTTTTTTTCAGTTCGGGTATTTTTTTCTCTTAGTTAGCAGGGGTTCTTTTTACTCTTTCCTTTTTCTTTTAAAAAATATTCTGAACACTTTATTTTTTATTATTATTATTGATATATTGCTTAGCTTTTTTAATCAGTTATTTGCTAATTTGATTCTTCATTGTACATATTGACTTAATGTATTTTTTGTTGATCTTCAATAATAATTAATAAAAAAGTTTTTTAAATGGATTGAGGGAGGAAACCGGAGCACCCAGGGAAAACCCATGCATTCCATGGGGAGGACGTACATACTCCTGACAGAGAATGTCAGATTGATCTCTGAATTCCGATGGCCCGAGCTGTAATAGTGTCACGCTAACTGCTACAGTACCGTGGCGCTCCAGATATCTGACACACCCAGCAGGACGGTGTTGTCTCCCTCACTGTGGCACCTTGATCTTTGCTTTCAGCTCTCTAGAACGGAGTTTGAAACGCTTCCTGTCTGTTTCAGGTTAGACAAGGTCACACCCTGTTCTCTCTTACAGTTAAAAATAAACAGCCAACAAGAAGTGATAATAATTTAGCTTTTTTATTGCTGTTCAAAATATCAAATCACAGATCGATCATTGCAATCGACGAAACTCCTATGTTATGACAAGGATCTTCAGCAGGTTTTTTCCATTGTGACCTATAGTCATTTAACCAAGGTTATGAAGTAGTTAATTTTCTGACACTTCTTATTTTATTATCTTCCAAAGTCATCGGAACAACATTCGTCCGAACTTGCAACGTTGTGGAGAAGTGAAAATGACTACATTTTGCAAAGAGCGACTGAATGGGATTGAGATCGAGAGTCTCTGACAAAGAGAAACGGCCCGAGGTCTCTCAACCTCAATAGAAAAGATTATGATGCCTTAATGGTCGTGCATTTCCTCCATTATAAAACAAAGTAAACTTAAATAAAATCCTGTGCTTGGATAGTTCCTCACAGCGCGCCTTTCGTATTATCTTCTGATTTCATCAAATAGGTAAACTAGTTACAAGCCAGAACTAGCAACATATTTAAAGCAAAGGTGAATATACTTTTTGTTCTGCAGGAGTTACTGAAGAAACTATGAAATCGATTCTCTTTCATATATAACAGAATAGTCATTTCAAACTTTGCATGTTCCACGTTTACTTCATCCCTTCTAGATTTTTCTCTACAATAAGTATTACCTGAGTGCCCAAATTCAGATTTTTTATATTTCCATTGTTGATTATATTACCTTTCTTTGAGAATTTTTCGAAGATGATACGATTTAAGCAGTATAATAGACAAGCATTCCGTATCCCCAATGTACATAATATAGCATATTTATTCATCATGAAGGGTTTATTTAAACTATCTCTTCCTTCGCTGCCTCTTAGATTCTTCCTCTGACTGCAGTCATGACACGGGCATCGCTTTTATAGCTCCTGGAAGACCAGAAACTTCTAGAAGGGTGGCGTCATTGGTGGAGAATTATAATATATCCATTTAAATTATAAAGATACTTCAATATGAAAGCAATAAAATTTTGTGCTCAGACATGAGAACTGTGTAATTAGCAACCGACAATCGGCAAGTTGGTTGATGTCATGCAAGGGCGTTTCCGCAGATATTTGAATGATGATGAGTCAATTTAGGGCACGAAATCTCAGAGCTATTAACAATTAAGTCATAAAAAAGTTCAAGTTGAAGTTTAACGTTTATTCACATACAGTCCCACGCAGAACACAGCACATATAGTCACAAAATAATATTGGTACAAGTCACAGAGTGGTATGGTCTGAAGATTGATGGTGCATACTGAAGCCTTACAACAGCACAATTACCCTTAAGTGACGATTAAGCAAGATTGGGAGAGAGAGCTTAACATGACCCTGATAACAGAAGATTGGTTGCGGATTTTGACGTTGGTTAACTCTTCTTCGATTTGTGCCAATCACTCTCTAATTCAATTTAAAATTGTACATCGTTACTACTTGACAAAGGAGAGACTGTCAAAAATGTTTTCTAATGTTGATAGATGTGTGACAGATGTAAAACCGAGACAGCCAAATTCACACGTATGTTTTGGTTGTGTTCTGTACTGAAACATTTTTGGAAGTCTATTTTCTCTACAATTTCTAATGTTTTAAGAATTAATTTACAACCTAATAAATTGACAGATTTATTTGGTAAAATCCCTTAATATATTCATGGTATTTCTCCATCAAACAAACATGTAATTGCATTTGTTACATTATTGGCCAGAAGGGCTATTCTGTTGAAATGGAAAGATGTTTCTACTCCTACTTTGATACAATGGTTTTCTCAGGTGATGCTATGTCTTAGTTTGGAGAAAATTAGAAGTTGAACTTTTGATCCTGGATTTGATTTTGAGAAAAGGTTGGGTTCATTGGCCCTCTACTATCATCTGATTTGAGTTAATTAATATAGTTTCCTTCCGATTTTTCTTTAAATTGATTTGAGTTGGCGGATTGATGTTTTTCTTTTATGGAAGCTTGTATGATGTATAGCTCCGAGGTTGAGCTCCCAATGGGGTTTTATTTTTGTTTTTTTTTCAGTTCGGGTATTTTTTTCTCTTAGTTAGCAGGGGTTCTTTTTACTCTTTCCTTTTTCTTTTAAAAAATATTCTGAACACTTTATTTTTTATTATTATTATTGATATATTGCTTAGCTTTTTTAATCAGTTATTTGCTAATTTGATTCTTCATTGTACATATTGACTTAATGTATTTTTTGTTGATCTTCAATAATAATTAATAAAAAAGTTTTTTAAATGGATTGAGGGAGGAAACCGGAGCACCCAGGGAAAACCCATGCATTCCATGGGGAGGACGTACATACTCCTGACAGAGAATGTCAGATTGATCTCTGAATTCCGATGGCCCGAGCTGTAATAGTGTCACGCTAACTGCTACAGTACCGTGGCGCTCCAGATATCTGACACACCCAGCAGGACGGTGTTGTCTCCCTCACTGTGGCACCTTGATCTTTGCTTTCAGCTCTCTAGAACGGAGTTTGAAGCGCTTCCTGTCTGTTTCAGGTTAGACAAGGTCACACCCTGTTCTCTCTTACAGTTAAAAATAAACAGCCAACAAGAAGTGATAATAATTTAGCTTTTTTATTGCTGTTCAAAATATCAAATCACAGATCGATCATTGCAATCGACGAAACTCCTATGTTATGACAAGGATCTTCAGCAGGTTTTTTCCATTGTGAACTATAGTCATTTAACCAAGGTTATGAAGTAGTTAATTTTCTGACACTTCTTATTTTATTATCTTCCAAAGTCATCGGAACAACATTCGTCCGAACTTGCAACGTTGTGGAGAAGTGAAAATGACTACATTTTGCAAAGAGCGACTGAATGGGATTGAGATCGAGAGTCTCTGACAAAGAGAAACGGCCCGAGGTCTCTCAACCTCAATAGAAAAGATTATGATGCCTTAATGGTCGTGCATTTCCTCCATTATAAAACAAAGTAAACTTAAATAAAATCCTGTGCTTGGATAGTTCCTCACAGCGCGCCTTTCGTATTATCTTCTGATTTCATCAAATAGGTAAACTAGTTACAAGCCAGAACTAGCAACATATTTAAAGCAAAGGTGAATATACTTTTTGTTCTGCAGGAGTTACTGAAGAAACTATGAAATCGATTCTCTTTCATATATAACAGAATAGTCATTTCAAACTTTGCATGTTCCACGTTTACTTCATCCCTTCTAGATTTTTCTCTACAATAAGTATTACCTGAGTGCCCAAATTCAGATTTTTTATATTTCCATTGTTGATTATATTACCTTTCTTTGAGAATTTTTCGAAGATGATACGATTTAAGCAGTATAATAGACAAGCATTCCGTATCCCCAATGTACATAATATAGCATATTTATTCATCATGAAGGGTTTATTTAAACTATCTCTTCCTTCGCTGCCTCTTAGATTCTTCCTCTGACTGCAGTCATGACACGGGCATCGCTTTTATAGCTCCTGGAAGACCAGAAACTTCTAGAAGGGTGGCGTCATTGGTGGAGAATTATAATATATCCATTTAAATTATAAAGATACTTCAATATGAAAGCAATAAAATTTTGTGCTCAGACATGAGAACTGTGTAATTAGCAACCGACAATCGGCAAGTTGGTTGATGTCATGCAAGGGCGTTTCCGCAGATATTTGAATGATGATGAGTCAATTTAGGGCCCGAAATCTCAGAGCTATTAACAATTAAGTCATAAAAAAGTTCAAGTTGAAGTTTAACGTTTATTCACATACAGTCCCACGCAGAACACAGCACATATAGTCACAAAATAATATTGGTACAAGTCACAGAGTGGTATGGTCTGAAGATTGATGGTGCATACTGAAGCCTTACAACAGCACAATTACCCTTAAGTGACGATTAAGCAAGATTGGGAGAGAGAGCTTAACATGACCCTGATAACAGAAGATTGGTTGCGGATTTTGACGTTGGTTAACTCTTCTTCGATTTGTGCCAATCACTCTCTAATTCAATTTAAAATTGTACATCGTTACTACTTGACAAAGGAGAGACTGTCAAAAATGTTTTCTAATGTTGATAGATGTGTGACAGATGTAAAACCGAGACAGCCAAATTCACACGTATGTTTTGGTTGTGTTCTGTACTGAAACATTTTTGGAAGTCTATTTTCTCTACAATTTCTAATGTTTTAAGAATTAATTTACAACCTAATAAATTGACAGATTTATTTGGTAAAATCCCTTAATATATTCATGGTATTTCTCCATCAAACAAACATGTAATTGCATTTGTTACATTATTGGCCAGAAGGGCTATTCTGTTGAAATGGAAAGATGTTTCTACTCCTACTTTGATACAATGGTTTTCTCAGGTGATGCTATGTCTTAGTTTGGAGAAAATTAGAAGTTGAACTTTTGATCCTGGATTTGATTTTGAGAAAAGGTTGGGTTCATTGGCCCTCTACTATCATCTGATTTGAGTTAATTAATATAGTTTCCTTCCGATTTTTCTTTAAATTGATTTGAGTTGGCGGATTGATGTTTTTCTTTTATGGAAGCTTGTATGATGTATAGCTCCGAGGTTGAGCTCCCAATGGGGTTTTATTTTTGTTTTTTTTTCAGTTCGGGTATTTTTTTCTCTTAGTTAGCAGGGGTTCTTTTTACTCTTTCCTTTTTCTTTTAAAAAATATTCTGAACACTTTATTTTTTATTATTATTATTGATATATTGCTTAGCTTTTTTAATCAGTTATTTGCTAATTTGATTCTTCATTGTACATATTGACTTAATGTATTTTTTGTTGATCTTCAATAATAATTAATAAAAAAGTTTTTTAAATGGATTGAGGGAGGAAACCGGAGCACCCAGGGAAAACCCATGCATTCCATGGGGAGGACGTACATACTCCTGACAGAGAATGTCAGATTGATCTCTGAATTCCGATGGCCCGAGCTGTAATAGTGTCACGCTAACTGCTACAGTACCGTGGCGCTCCAGATATCTGACACACCCAGCAGGACGGTGTTGTCTCCCTCACTGTGGCACCTTGATCTTTGCTTTCAGCTCTCTAGAACGGAGTTTGAAGCGCTTCCTGTCTGTTTCAGGTTAGACAAGGTCACACCCTGTTCTCTCTTACAGTTAAAAATAAACAGCCAACAAGAAGTGATAATAATTTAGCTTTTTTATTGCTGTTCAAAATATCAAATCACAGATCGATCATTGCAATCGACGAAACTCCTATGTTATGACAAGGATCTTCAGCAGGTTTTTTCCATTGTGAACTATAGTCATTTAACCAAGGTTATGAAGTAGTTAATTTTCTGACACTTCTTATTTTATTATCTTCCAAAGTCATCGGAACAACATTCGTCCGAACTTGCAACGTTGTGGAGAAGTGAAAATGACTACATTTTGCAAAGAGCGACTGAATGGGATTGAGATCGAGAGTCTCTGACAAAGAGAAACGGCCCGAGGTCTCTCAACCTCAATAGAAAAGATTATGATGCCTTAATGGTCGTGCATTTCCTCCATTATAAAACAAAGTAAACTTAAATAAAATCCTGTGCTTGGATAGTTCCTCACAGCGCGCCTTTCGTATTATCTTCTGATTTCATCAAATAGGTAAACTAGTTACAAGCCAGAACTAGCAACATATTTAAAGCAAAGGTGAATATACTTTTTGTTCTGCAGGAGTTACTGAAGAAACTATGAAATCGATTCTCTTTCATATATAACAGAATAGTCATTTCAAACTTTGCATGTTCCACGTTTACTTCATCCCTTCTAGATTTTTCTCTACAATAAGTATTACCTGAGTGCCCAAATTCAGATTTTTTATATTTCCATTGTTGATTATATTACCTTTCTTTGAGAATTTTTCGAAGATGATACGATTTAAGCAGTATAATAGACAAGCATTCCGTATCCCCAATGTACATAATATAGCATATTTATTCATCATGAAGGGTTTATTTAAACTATCTCTTCCTTCGCTGCCTCTTAGATTCTTCCTCTGACTGCAGTCATGACACGGGCATCGCTTTTATAGCTCCTGGAAGACCAGAAACTTCTAGAAGGGTGGCGTCATTGGTGGAGAATTATAATATATCCATTTAAATTATAAAGATACTTCAATATGAAAGCAATAAAATTTTGTGCTCAGACATGAGAACTGTGTAATTAGCAACCGACAATCGGCAAGTTGGTTGATGTCATGCAAGGGCGTTTCCGCAGATATTTGAATGATGATGAGTCAATTTAGGGCCCGAAATCTCAGAGCTATTAACAATTAAGTCATAAAAAAGTTCACGTTGAAGTTTAACGTTTATTCACATACAGTCCCACGCAGAACACAGCACATATAGTCACAAAATAATATTGGTACAAGTCACAGAGTGGTATGGTCTGAAGATTGATGGTGCATACTGAAGCCTTACAACAGCACAATTACCCTTAAGTGAAGATTAAGCAAGATTGGGAGAGAGAGCTTAACATGACCCTGATAACAGAAGATTGGTTGCGGATTTTGACGTTGGTTAACTCTTCTTCGATTTGTGCCAATCACTCTCTAATTCAATTTAAAATTGTACATCGTTACTACTTGACAAAGGAGAGACTGTCAAAAATGTTTTCTAATGTTGATAGATGTGTGACAGATGTAAAACCGAGACAGCCAAATTCACACGTATGTTTTGGTTGTGTTCTGTACTGAAACATTTTTGGAAGTCTATTTTCTCTACAATTTCTAATGTTTTAAGAATTAATTTACAACCTAATAAATTGACAGATTTATTTGGTAAAATCCCTTAATATATTCATGGTATTTCTCCATCAAACAAACATGTAATTGCATTTGTTACATTATTGGCCAGAAGGGCTATTCTGTTGAAATGGAAAGATGTTTCTACTCCTACTTTGATACAATGGTTTTCTCAGGTGATGCTATGTCTTAGTTTGGAGAAAATTAGAAGTTGAACTTTTGATCCTGGATTTGATTTTGAGAAAAGGTTGGGTTCATTGGCCCTCTACTATCATCTGATTTGAGTTAATTAATATAGTTTCCTTCCGATTTTTCTTTAAATTGATTTGAGTTGGCGGATTGATGTTTTTCTTTTATGGAAGCTTGTATGATGTATAGCTCCGAGGTTGAGCTCCCAATGGGGTTTTATTTTTGTTTTTTTTTCAGTTCGGGTATTTTTTTCTCTTAGTTAGCAGGGGTTCTTTTTACTCTTTCCTTTTTCTTTTAAAAAATATTCTGAACACTTTATTTTTTATTATTATTATTGATATATTGCTTAGCTTTTTTAATCAGTTATTTGCTAATTTGATTCTTCATTGTACATATTGACTTAATGTATTTTTTGTTGATCTTCAATAATAATTAATAAAAAAGTTTTTTAAATGGATTGAGGGAGGAAACCGGAGCACCCAGGGAAAACCCATGCATTCCATGGGGAGGACGTACATACTCCTGACAGAGAATGTCAGATTGATCTCTGAATTCCGATGGCCCGAGCTGTAATAGTGTCACGCTAACTGCTACAGTACCGTGGCGCTCCAGATATCTGACACACCCAGCAGGACGGTGTTGTCTCCCTCACTGTGGCACCTTGATCTTTGCTTTCAGCTCTCTAGAACGGAGTTTGAAGCGCTTCCTGTCTGTTTCAGGTTAGACAAGGTCACACCCTGTTCTCTCTTACAGTTAAAAATAAACAGCCAACAAGAAGTGATAATAATTTAGCTTTTTTATTGCTGTTCAAAATATCAAATCACAGATCGATCATTGCAATCGACGAAACTCCTATGTTATGACAAGGATCTTCAGCAGGTTTTTTCCATTGTGAACTATAGTCATTTAACCAAGGTTATGAAGTAGTTAATTTTCTGACACTTCTTATTTTATTATCTTCCAAAGTCATCGGAACAACATTCGTCCGAACTTGCAACGTTGTGGAGAAGTGAAAATGACTACATTTTGCAAAGAGCGACTGAATGGGATTGAGATCGAGAGTCTCTGACAAAGAGAAACGGCCCGAGGTCTCTCAACCTCAATAGAAAAGATTATGATGCCTTAATGGTCGTGCATTTCCTCCATTATAAAACAAAGTAAACTTAAATAAAATCCTGTGCTTGGATAGTTCCTCACAGCGCGCCTTTCGTATTATCTTCTGATTTCATCAAATAGGTAAACTAGTTACAAGCCAGAACTAGCAACATATTTAAAGCAAAGGTGAATATACTTTTTGTTCTGCAGGAGTTACTGAAGAAACTATGAAATCGATTCTCTTTCATATATAACAGAATAGTCATTTCAAACTTTGCATGTTCCACGTTTACTTCATCCCTTCTAGATTTTTCTCTACAATAAGTATTACCTGAGTGCCCAAATTCAGATTTTTTATATTTCCATTGTTGATTATATTACCTTTCTTTGAGAATTTTTCGAAGATGATACGATTTAAGCAGTATAATAGACAAGCATTCCGTATCCCCAATGTACATAATATAGCATATTTATTCATCTTGAAGGGTTTATTTAAACTATCTCTTCCTTCGCTGCCTCTTAGATTCTTCCTCTGACTGCAGTCATGACACGGGCATCGCTTTTATAGCTCCTGGAAGACCAGAAACTTCTAGAAGGGTGGCGTCATTGGTGGAGAATTATAATATATCCATTTAAATTATAAAGATACTTCAATATGAAAGCAATAAAATTTTGTGCTCAGACATGAGAACTGTGTAATTAGCAACCGACAATCGGCAAGTTGGTTGATGTCATGCAAGGGCGTTTCCGCAGATATTTGAATGATGATGAGTCAATTTAGGGCACGAAATCTCAGAGCTATTAACAATTAAGTCATAAAAAAGTTCAAGTTGAAGTTTAACGTTTATTCACATACAGTCCCACGCAGAACACAGCACATATAGTCACAAAATAATATTGGTACAAGTCACAGAGTGGTATGGTCTGAAGATTGATGGTGCATACTGAAGCCTTACAACAGCACAATTACCCTTAAGTGAAGATTAAGCAAGATTGGGAGAGAGAGCTTAACATGACCCTGATAACAGAAGATTGGTTGCGGATTTTGACGTAGGTTAACTCTTCTTCGATTTGTGCCAATCACTCTCTAATTCAATTTAAAATTGTACATCGTTACTACTTGACAAAGGAGAGACTGTCAAAAATGTTTTCTAATGTTGATAGATGTGTGACAGATGTAAAACCGAGACAGCCAAATTCACACGTATGTTTTGGTTGTGTTCTGTACTGAAACATTTTTGGAAGTCTATTTTCTCTACAATTTCTAATGTTTTAAGAATTAATTTACAACCTAATAAATTGACAGATTTATTTGGTAAAATCCCTTAATATATTCATGGTATTTCTCCATCAAACAAACATGTAATTGCATTTGTTACATTATTGGCCAGAAGGGCTATTCTGTTGAAATGGAAAGATGTTTCTACTCCTACTTTGATACAATGGTTTTCTCAGGTGATGCTATGTCTTAGTTTGGAGAAAATTAGAAGTTGAACTTTTGATCCTGGATTTGATTTTGAGAAAAGGTTGGGTTCATTGGCCCTCTACTATCATCTGATTTGAGTTAATTAATATAGTTTCCTTCCGATTTTTCTTTAAATTGATTTGAGTTGGCGGATTGATGTTTTTCTTTTATGGAAGCTTGTATGATGTATAGCTCCGAGGTTGAGCTCCCAATGGGGTTTTATTTTTGTTTTTTTTTCAGTTCGGGTATTTTTTTCTCTTAGTTAGCAGGGGTTCTTTTTACTCTTTCCTTTTTCTTTTAAAAAATATTCTGAACACTTTATTTTTTATTATTATTATTGATATATTGCTTAGCTTTTTTAATCAGTTATTTGCTAATTTGATTCTTCATTGTACATATTGACTTAATGTATTTTTTGTTGATCTTCAATAATAATTAATAAAAAAGTTTTTTAAATGGATTGAGGGAGGAAACCGGAGCACCCAGGGAAAACCCATGCATTCCATGGGGAGGACGTACATACTCCTGACAGAGAATGTCAGATTGATCTCTGAATTCCGATGGCCCGAGCTGTAATAGTGTCACGCTAACTGCTACAGTACCGTGGCGCTCCAGATATCTGACACACCCAGCAGGACGGTGTTGTCTCCCTCACTGTGGCACCTTGATCTTTGCTTTCAGCTCTCTAGAACGGAGTTTGAAGCGCTTCCTGTCTGTTTCAGGTTAGACAAGGTCACACCCTGTTCTCTCTTACAGTTAAAAATAAACAGCCAACAAGAAGTGATAATAATTTAGCTTTTTTATTGCTGTTCAAAATATCAAATCACAGATCGATCATTGCAATCGACGAAACTCCTATGTTATGACAAGGATCTTCAGCAGGTTTTTTCCATTGTGAACTATAGTCATTTAACCAAGGTTATGAAGTAGTTAATTTTCTGACACTTCTTATTTTATTATCTTCCAAAGTCATCGGAACAACATTCGTCCGAACTTGCAACGTTGTGGAGAAGTGAAAATGACTACATTTTGCAAAGAGCGACTGAATGGGATTGAGATCGAGAGTCTCTGACAAAGAGAAACGGCCCGAGGTCTCTCAACCTCAATAGAAAAGATTATGATGCCTTAATGGTCGTGCATTTCCTCCATTATAAAACAAAGTAAACTTAAATAAAATCCTGTGCTTGGATAGTTCCTCACAGCGCGCCTTTCGTATTATCTTCTGATTTCATCAAATAGGTAAACTAGTTACAAGCCAGAACTAGCAACATATTTAAAGCAAAGGTGAATATACTTTTTGTTCTGCAGGAGTTACTGAAGAAACTATGAAATCGATTCTCTTTCATATATAACAGAATAGTCATTTCAAACTTTGCATGTTCCACGTTTACTTCATCCCTTCTAGATTTTTCTCTACAATAAGTATTACCTGAGTGCCCAAATTCAGATTTTTTATATTTCCATTGTTGATTATATTACCTTTCTTTGAGAATTTTTCGAAGATGATACGATTTAAGCAGTATAATAGACAAGCATTCCGTATCCCCAATGTACATAATATAGCATATTTATTCATCATGAAGGGTTTATTTAAACTATCTCTTCCTTCGCTGCCTCTTAGATTCTTCCTCTGACTGCAGTCATGACACGGGCATCGCTTTTATAGCTCCTGGAAGACCAGAAACTTCTAGAAGGGTGGCGTCATTGGTGGAGAATTATAATATATCCATTTAAATTATAAAGATACTTCAATATGAAAGCAATAAAATTTTGTGCTCAGACATGAGAACTGTGTAATTAGCAACCGACAATCGGCAAGTTGGTTGATGTCATGCAAGGGCGTTTCCGCAGATATTTGAATGATGATGAGTCAATTTAGGGCACGAAATCTCAGAGCTATTAACAATTAAGTCATAAAAAAGTTCAAGTTGAAGTTTAACGTTTATTCACATACAGTCCCACGCAGAACACAGCACATATAGTCACTGTTACGAAAACCCCGTAACCAGGTAACTTACCAGCAAAGATAGATGGATCAGCTGAGTCGGATGCTACTATTTTCAAACGTTTTATTCAATAAGGGCACAAACGTATGGTTAATACAAACATTCAGACAACATGCGTCAATACTCAATCTAAAACGCAGGTACATTAATAATCACTCAGAAATAAGCTCTTTCGTTGTCTAGGGTATAATACTGAGTCCAATTGGAAATATAAAGAGTCACTCTGAAGTCTGCAGGCTTTTCCCTTTTGGTTTCACGTGTTGGAGAGAGAGATTGTTAGGAAAGAAAACACTTGCCCGTTGTCTTTATGAATCAAATCCTCAGCCTCAGAGGATTTGGCTTTCCTGGTGTTAAATAAAAGCGGTTTTCCGTTGGTTCTAGCCACAAACCCCGCATTCGGAATTTAACGCACGTGGCTTATTTCAAAATGGCTTCCCGTTCCCACGGGAAGCGTTATCGTGCTTCTTGGTGTCTCCTTGGTGCGTCTGAGGGTCGTCCTCTTTCAGACCCTTCTTTATACTGCCTCACGGGATCTCAGGTGTCAATCAGGTTGCAGGTGATGCAATCTCTCTCAACCAGCCCACTTTGCCCGAGGGCTTTACAATGTCCCTGCGAGTTGGCACGTCTGCAGTTCCCAGGTGTCTCCTGAGAACAATGCCAGTCGCCAGCTTTTGTCCCAGTGGAATGCGGTATCCAGCACGTTGCTGTCTTTCCATTTCCTGTGTCCATTCAGCCTGTCTCTCTCTCTCTCTCTTGCTCTCTCTCTCTCGGGTCATTGACCCCCCTTTCACTAGGGCTGTTGCAATTCTCACAAAGGAGGGGGCTGGTATCATAACACCTCCCCTCTTAAAAAGGTTTTTACCAGCGGTTAAAACCCAGAGTGGTACAGTCTTACAGAAATTTTGAATCTAATACAATACAGAAGCTTTTCTTTTCACTACAGAGTAATACAGTTATACATTCAAGTCAGCATCTAAACAGTTAACAAGTACAGTGCCCCTTTAGTTAATATCTTAACATTGCGTACCATACTAACGCCTGGTAGCATCAGACTTCAGCTCAATAACCAGCTTATTTATTTGCTTTCTTCAGCAACATAACTAAGGAGGTGTGATCTTAGCTTAGGTGCATCTACAAAAGTTTATGCGAATACTAATCGTTTCGGTCGGTTTACTTCGCCGGCAGGTCTCCAAAGGTCTGTCTTTATTATTCACAGGCTTTGGCGCAACCCGTAAAACCTGCTTTGCTGTTTAAAAAAAAATGGCATCCCCATTAACCGTCACCTCTTTTCTGGCAAGTCCCCCCCGTTGGGACTTTGAGTAATTTGGCGTGGTGAACTCCCGCCCGCCTCGTTCATCAGGGCTATTTTTTTCAACACCATGCCCCAAACTGTCAAGACCCTTCAGGCTATTTGTTTTTAATTCCAACTCCTCTTTCAGGTAGCATTTCGAATGCAACCTCTTCACACCCCACCCTGGCGTAACAATAGAGTGGGGGGCCCCGCTATTTCCCGACTCACTCGGTGAGCGATCTGCCAGGTTTAAAATTTCTTCCTTCGACTTGGGAACTACAGACTTTCCGTTTCCTTCAATAACAATCCTCATTCCCCCCTTAAATTCGGCATTAACCTTGGCCCCACTCTCGAATACAAACACCGTGGAACTCACACTTCCCACGGTTACCAAGGTTAACCCTTTTCCTACTGAACCAACCCTATCTGATCCACAAAGACGGCCGCCCCGTCCCCCTGAATCAAACACCTCAGACTTCCCCTGAGCTCTGTTACCAGGTTCAGCACCACGTGCGCCCCCATCTTGGACACACTCAAACGGGACATTGGCCCCTTCCAGGCTTTCAATACCCGTACCTTTTTCAAATTCTAACGTCCCCCGATCCTTCCAGTTACTCTCTAGGCAGCCCCCCGTTGGGGAAGGCGCAACCCTGCGAGCTGAAACAACCTCCTCGGCCATTTCAGCTGACTTCTCCACAGCAAGGATACCCTTCCTCTCTAAGACTGCCCTCATTTCACTCTCGAGACCATCGAGAACACCTTTAGAACTCTGAACTTCTTCAAACAATTCTGCCAAACCAGACAGATTAACCATGTCCAACTCTGGACATTTTAACAACTTTATCCGTTTCTCAACTTTAGTTCCTACCTCTAGGACCTTTCTCTTCACTAAGGGCAGGGCTATTTCCTCTCCCTTACCCCCTTTTACTTTACTGCTTTCTGTTTTACCACCCTCGGAACCCTCATGGTACAGGGTCGGTAAAAACATCTTGGCCAGATCACTGCTGGCCCGATTTAAACTGCTCACTGCTTTTCTGGACAGGCTGCGTGTGACCGCGCATGCGCGAAAGCTTTGATACTCCAGGGGCGGGGCCACCGCACTCGCTGGTCTGCGGGTCCTCCCTCCTGCTAACACACTTTGTAACAACGCGACCCACTGCTCCCCCGGCCACTTCTGATTCTGGTATATAGTAATGAAATAACTATCAACATCCGTCTTTTCGAACGGAGGTACTACTCTCAGCTCCCGACTAACATTAAACCGCTCTCTCCTTAGCTCCTCCCTCTCTCTTTCTCTCCCCGCTGCCGCTCTCTCGGCTGCTGCTAACTCTCTGATCCGAATTTCATGCTGTCTTTGACTCTCAGCTAGATCCTGCTCGTTTTCCATCTCTAACCCCTTCGCCAAATTTAACAAGTCTGCTTTGGCGCTCACCTCTAGCGCCGCCACAGTCGCGTTTTTCATAAATTCACACACGTCCATCTTTGCTGGTTTTCTGTCTGGCTACCTGCGAAACCAGATTTAAGTTTGGACTTACAGCCCGATTGACTGACCTCCCCCTTTTTGGTGTCAAATCCCGAGACGAGAACCCCACTTGTTACGAAAACCCCGTAACCAGGTAACTTACCAGCAAAGATAGATGGATCAGCTGAGTCGGATGCTACTATTTTCAAACGTTTTATTCAATAAGGGCACAAACGTATGGTTAATACAAACATTCAGACAACATGCGTCAATACTCAATCTAAAACGCAGGTACATTAATAATCACTCAGAAATAAGCTCTTTCGTTGTCTAGGGTATAATACTGAGTCCAATTGGAAATATAAAGAGTCACTCTGAAGTCTGCAGGCTTTTCCCTTTTGGTTTCACGTGTTGGAGAGAGAGATTGTTAGGAAAGAAAACACTTGCCCGTTGTCTTTATGAATCAAATCCTCAGCCTCAGAGGATTTGGCTTTCCTGGTGTTAAATAAAAGCGGTTTTCCGTTGGTTCTAGCCACAAACCCCGCATTCGGAATTTAACGCACGTGGCTTATTTCAAAATGGCTTCCCGTTCCCACGGGAAGCGTTATCGTGCTTCTTGGTGTCTCCTTGGTGCGTCTGAGGGTCGTCCTCTTTCAGACCCTTCTTTATACTGCCTCACGGGATCTCAGGTGTCAATCAGGTTGCAGGTGATGCAATCTCTCTCAACCAGCCCACTTTGCCCGAGGGCTTTACAATGTCCCTGCGAGTTGGCACGTCTGCAGTTCCCAGGTGTCTCCTGAGAACAATGCCAGTCGCCAGCTTTTGTCCCAGTGGAATGCGGTATCCAGCACGTTGCTGTCTTTCCATTTCCTGTGTCCATTCAGCCTGTCTCTCTCTCTCTCTCTTGCTCTCTCTCTCGGGTCATTGACCCCCCTTTCACTAGGGCTGTTGCAATTCTCACAAAGGAGGGGGCTGGTATCATAACATCACAAAATAATATTGGTACAAGTCACAGAGTGGTATGGTCTGAAGATTGATGGTGCATACTGAAGCCTTACAACAGCACAATTACCCTTAAGTGAAGATTAAGCAAGATTGGGAGAGAGAGCTTAACATGACCCTGATAACAGAAGATTGGTTGCGGATTTTGACGTTGGTTAACTCTTCTTCGATTTGTGCCAATCACTCTCTAATTCAATTTAAAATTGTACATCGTTACTACTTGACAAAGGAGAGACTGTCAAAAATGTTTTCTAATGTTGATAGATGTGTGACAGATGTAAAACCGAGACAGCCAAATTCACACGTATGTTTTGGTTGTGTTCTGTACTGAAACATTTTTGGAAGTCTATTTTCTCTACAATTTCTAATGTTTTAAGAATTAATTTACAACCTAATAAATTGACAGATTTATTTGGTAAAATCCCTTAATATATTCATGGTATTTCTCCATCAAACAAACATGTAATTGCATTTGTTACATTATTGGCCAGAAGGGCTATTCTGTTGAAATGGAAAGATGTTTCTACTCCTACTTTGATACAATGGTTTTCTCAGGTGATGCTATGTCTTAGTTTGGAGAAAATTAGAAGTTGAACTTTTGATCCTGGATTTGATTTTGAGAAAAGGTTGGGTTCATTGGCCCTCTACTATCATCTGATTTGAGTTAATTAATATAGTTTCCTTCCGATTTTTCTTTAAATTGATTTGAGTTGGCGGATTGATGTTTTTCTTTTATGGAAGCTTGTATGATGTATAGCTCCGAGGTTGAGCTCCCAATGGGGTTTTATTTTTGTTTTTTTTTCAGTTCGGGTATTTTTTTCTCTTAGTTAGCAGGGGTTCTTTTTACTCTTTCCTTTTTCTTTTAAAAAATATTCTGAACACTTTATTTTTTATTATTATTATTGATATATTGCTTAGCTTTTTTAATCAGTTATTTGCTAATTTGATTCTTCATTGTACATATTGACTTAATGTATTTTTTGTTGATCTTCAATAATAATTAATAAAAAAGTTTTTTAAATGGATTGAGGGAGGAAACCGGAGCACCCAGGGAAAACCCATGCATTCCATGGGGAGGACGTACATACTCCTGACAGAGAATGTCAGATTGATCTCTGAATTCCGATGGCCCGAGCTGTAATAGTGTCACGCTAACTGCTACAGTACCGTGGCGCTCCAGATATCTGACACACCCAGCAGGACGGTGTTGTCTCCCTCACTGTGGCACCTTGATCTTTGCTTTCAGCTCTCTAGAACGGAGTTTGAAGCGCTTCCTGTCTGTTTCAGGTTAGACAAGGTCACACCCTGTTCTCTCTTACAGTTAAAAATAAACAGCCAACAAGAAGTGATAATAATTTAGCTTTTTTATTGCTGTTCAAAATATCAAATCACAGATCGATCATTGCAATCGACGAAACTCCTATGTTATGACAAGGATCTTCAGCAGGTTTTTTCCATTGTGAACTATAGTCATTTAACCAAGGTTATGAAGTAGTTAATTTTCTGACACTTCTTATTTTATTATCTTCCAAAGTCATCGGAACAACATTCGTCCGAACTTGCAACGTTGTGGAGAAGTGAAAATGACTACATTTTGCAAAGAGCGACTGAATGGGATTGAGATCGAGAGTCTCTGACAAAGAGAAACGGCCCGAGGTCTCTCAACCTCAATAGAAAAGATTATGATGCCTTAATGGTCGTGCATTTCCTCCATTATAAAACAAAGTAAACTTAAATAAAATCCTGTGCTTGGATAGTTCCTCACAGCGCGCCTTTCGTATTATCTTCTGATTTCATCAAATAGGTAAACTAGTTACAAGCCAGAACTAGCAACATATTTAAAGCAAAGGTGAATATACTTTTTGTTCTGCAGGAGTTACTGAAGAAACTATGAAATCGATTCTCTTTCATATATAACAGAATAGTCATTTCAAACTTTGCATGTTCCACGTTTACTTCATCCCTTCTAGATTTTTCTCTACAATAAGTATTACCTGAGTGCCCAAATTCAGATTTTTTATATTTCCATTGTTGATTATATTACCTTTCTTTGAGAATTTTTCGAAGATGATACGATTTAAGCAGTATAATAGACAAGCATTCCGTATCCCCAATGTACATAATATAGCATATTTATTCATCATGAAGGGTTTATTTAAACTATCTCTTCCTTCGCTGCCTCTTAGATTCTTCCTCTGACTGCAGTCATGACACGGGCATCGCTTTTATAGCTCCTGGAAGACCAGAAACTTCTAGAAGGGTGGCGTCATTGGTGGAGAATTATAATATATCCATTTAAATTATAAAGATACTTCAATATGAAAGCAATAAAATTTTGTGCTCAGACATGAGAACTGTGTAATTAGCAACCGACAATCGGCAAGTTGGTTGATGTCATGCAAGGGCGTTTCCGCAGATATTTGAATGATGATGAGTCAATTTAGGGCACGAAATCTCAGAGCTATTAACAATTAAGTCATAAAAAAGTTCAAGTTGAAGTTTAACGTTTATTCACATACAGTCCCACGCAGAACACAGCACATATAGTCACAAAATAATATTGGTACAAGTCACAGAGTGGTATGGTCTGAAGATTGATGGTGCATACTGAAGCCTTACAACAGCACAATTACCCTTAAGTGACGATTAAGCAAGATTGGGAGAGAGAGCTTAACATGACCCTGATAACAGAAGATTGGTTGCGGATTTTGACGTTGGTTAACTCTTCTTCGATTTGTGCCAATCACTCTCTAATTCAATTTAAAATTGTACATCGTTACTACTTGACAAAGGAGAGACTGTCAAAAATGTTTTCTAATGTTGATAGATGTGTGACAGATGTAAAACCGAGACAGCCAAATTCACACGTATGTTTTGGTTGTGTTCTGTACTGAAACATTTTTGGAAGTCTATTTTCTCTACAATTTCTAATGTTTTAAGAATTAATTTACAACCTAATAAATTGACAGATTTATTTGGTAAAATCCCTTAATATATTCATGGTATTTCTCCATCAAACAAACATGTAATTGCATTTGTTACATTATTGGCCAGAAGGGCTATTCTGTTGAAATGGAAAGATGTTTCTACTCCTACTTTGATACAATGGTTTTCTCAGGTGATGCTATGTCTTAGTTTGGAGAAAATTAGAAGTTGAACTTTTGATCCTGGATTTGATTTTGAGAAAAGGTTGGGTTCATTGGCCCTCTACTATCATCTGATTTGAGTTAATTAATATAGTTTCCTTCCGATTTTTCTTTAAATTGATTTGAGTTGGCGGATTGATGTTTTTCTTTTATGGAAGCTTGTATGATGTATAGCTCCGAGGTTGAGCTCCCAATGGGGTTTTATTTTTGTTTTTTTTTCAGTTCGGGTATTTTTTTCTCTTAGTTAGCAGGGGTTCTTTTTACTCTTTCCTTTTTCTTTTAAAAAATATTCTGAACACTTTATTTTTTATTATTATTATTGATATATTGCTTAGCTTTTTTAATCAGTTATTTGCTAATTTGATTCTTCATTGTACATATTGACTTAATGTATTTTTTGTTGATCTTCAATAATAATTAATAAAAAAGTTTTTTAAATGGATTGAGGGAGGAAACCGGAGCACCCAGGGAAAACCCATGCATTCCATGGGGAGGACGTACATACTCCTGACAGAGAATGTCAGATTGATCTCTGAATTCCGATGGCCCGAGCTGTAATAGTGTCACGCTAACTGCTACAGTACCGTGGCGCTCCAGATATCTGACACACCCAGCAGGACGGTGTTGTCTCCCTCACTGTGGCACCTTGATCTTTGCTTTCAGCTCTCTAGAACGGAGTTTGAAGCGCTTCCTGTCTGTTTCAGGTTAGACAAGGTCACACCCTGTTCTCTCTTACAGTTAAAAATAAACAGCCAACAAGAAGTGATAATAATTTAGCTTTTTTATTGCTGTTCAAAATATCAAATCACAGATCGATCATTGCAATCGACGAAACTCCTATGTTATGACAAGGATCTTCAGCAGGTTTTTTCCATTGTGAACTATAGTCATTTAACCAAGGTTATGAAGTAGTTAATTTTCTGACACTTCTTATTTTATTATCTTCCAAAGTCATCGGAACAACATTCGTCCGAACTTGCAACGTTGTGGAGAAGTGAAAATGACTACATTTTGCAAAGAGCGACTGAATGGGATTGAGATCGAGAGTCTCTGACAAAGAGAAACGGCCCGAGGTCTCTCAACCTCAATAGAAAAGATTATGATGCCTTAATGGTCGTGCATTTCCTCCATTATAAAACAAAGTAAACTTAAATAAAATCCTGTGCTTGGATAGTTCCTCACAGCGCGCCTTTCGTATTATCTTCTGATTTCATCAAATAGGTAAACTAGTTACAAGCCAGAACTAGCAACATATTTAAAGCAAAGGTGAATATACTTTTTGTTCTGCAGGAGTTACTGAAGAAACTATGAAATCGATTCTCTTTCATATATAACAGAATAGTCATTTCAAACTTTGCATGTTCCACGTTTACTTCATCCCTTCTAGATTTTTCTCTACAATAAGTATTACCTGAGTGCCCAAATTCAGATTTTTTATATTTCCATTGTTGATTATATTACCTTTCTTTGAGAATTTTTCGAAGATGATACGATTTAAGCAGTATAATAGACAAGCATTCCGTATCCCCAATGTACATAATATAGCATATTTATTCATCTTGAAGGGTTTATTTAAACTATCTCTTCCTTCGCTGCCTCTTAGATTCTTCCTCTGACTGCAGTCATGACACGGGCATCGCTTTTATAGCTCCTGGAAGACCAGAAACTTCTAGAAGGGTGGCGTCATTGGTGGAGAATTATAATATATCCATTTAAATTATAAAGATACTTCAATATGAAAGCAATAAAATTTTGTGCTCAGACATGAGAACTGTGTAATTAGCAACCGACAATCGGCAAGTTGGTTGATGTCATGCAAGGGCGTTTCCGCAGATATTTGAATGATGATGAGTCAATTTAGGGCACGAAATCTCAGAGCTATTAACAATTAAGTCATAAAAAAGTTCAAGTTGAAGTTTAACGTTTATTCACATACAGTCCCACGCAGAACACAGCACATATAGTCACAAAATAATATTGGTACAAGTCACAGAGTGGTATGGTCTGAAGATTGATGGTGCATACTGAAGCCTTACAACAGCACAATTACCCTTAAGTGAAGATTAAGCAAGATTGGGAGAGAGAGCTTAACATGACCCTGATAACAGAAGATTGGTTGCGGATTTTGACGTTGGTTAACTCTTCTTCGATTTGTGCCAATCACTCTCTAATTCAATTTAAAATTGTACATCGTTACTACTTGACAAAGGAGAGACTGTCAAAAATGTTTTCTAATGTTGATAGATGTGTGACAGATGTAAAACCGAGACAGCCAAATTCACACGTATGTTTTGGTTGTGTTCTGTACTGAAACATTTTTGGAAGTCTATTTTCTCTACAATTTCTAATGTTTTAAGAATTAATTTACAACCTAATAAATTGACAGATTTATTTGGTAAAATCCCTTAATATATTCATGGTATTTCTCCATCAAACAAACATGTAATTGCATTTGTTACATTATTGGCCAGAAGGGCTATTCTGTTGAAATGGAAAGATGTTTCTACTCCTACTTTGATACAATGGTTTTCTCAGGTGATGCTATGTCTTAGTTTGGAGAAAATTAGAAGTTGAACTTTTGATCCTGGATTTGATTTTGAGAAAAGGTTGGGTTCATTGGCCCTCTACTATCATCTGATTTGAGTTAATTAATATAGTTTCCTTCCGATTTTTCTTTAAATTGATTTGAGTTGGCGGATTGATGTTTTTCTTTTATGGAAGCTTGTATGATGTATAGCTCCGAGGTTGAGCTCCCAATGGGGTTTTATTTTTGTTTTTTTTTCAGTTCGGGTATTTTTTTCTCTTAGTTAGCAGGGGTTCTTTTTACTCTTTCCTTTTTCTTTTAAAAAATATTCTGAACACTTTATTTTTTATTATTATTATTGATATATTGCTTAGCTTTTTTAATCAGTTATTTGCTAATTTGATTCTTCATTGTACATATTGACTTAATGTATTTTTTGTTGATCTTCAATAATAATTAATAAAAAAGTTTTTTAAATGGATTGAGGGAGGAAACCGGAGCACCCAGGGAAAACCCATGCATTCCATGGGGAGGACGTACATACTCCTGACAGAGAATGTCAGATTGATCTCTGAATTCCGATGGCCCGAGCTGTAATAGTGTCACGCTAACTGCTACAGTACCGTGGCGCTCCAGATATCTGACACACCCAGCAGGACGGTGTTGTCTCCCTCACTGTGGCACCTTGATCTTTGCTTTCAGCTCTCTAGAACGGAGTTTGAAGCGCTTCCTGTCTGTTTCAGGTTAGACAAGGTCACACCCTGTTCTCTCTTACAGTTAAAAATAAACAGCCAACAAGAAGTGATAATAATTTAGCTTTTTTATTGCTGTTCAAAATATCAAATCACAGATCGATCATTGCAATCGACGAAACTCCTATGTTATGACAAGGATCTTCAGCAGGTTTTTTCCATTGTGAACTATAGTCATTTAACCAAGGTTATGAAGTAGTTAATTTTCTGACACTTCTTATTTTATTATCTTCCAAAGTCATCGGAACAACATTCGTCCGAACTTGCAACGTTGTGGAGAAGTGAAAATGACTACATTTTGCAAAGAGCGACTGAATGGGATTGAGATCGAGAGTCTCTGACAAAGAGAAACGGCCCGAGGTCTCTCAACCTCAATAGAAAAGATTATGATGCCTTAATGGTCGTGCATTTCCTCCATTATAAAACAAAGTAAACTTAAATAAAATCCTGTGCTTGGATAGTTCCTCACAGCGCGCCTTTCGTATTATCTTCTGATTTCATCAAATAGGTAAACTAGTTACAAGCCAGAACTAGCAACATATTTAAAGCAAAGGTGAATATACTTTTTGTTCTGCAGGAGTTACTGAAGAAACTATGAAATCGATTCTCTTTCATATATAACAGAATAGTCATTTCAAACTTTGCATGTTCCACGTTTACTTCATCCCTTCTAGATTTTTCTCTACAATAAGTATTACCTGAGTGCCCAAATTCAGATTTTTTATATTTCCATTGTTGATTATATTACCTTTCTTTGAGAATTTTTCGAAGATGATACGATTTAAGCAGTATAATAGACAAGCATTCCGTATCCCCAATGTACATAATATAGCATATTTATTCATCTTGAAGGGTTTATTTAAACTATCTCTTCCTTCGCTGCCTCTTAGATTCTTCCTCTGACTGCAGTCATGACACGGGCATCGCTTTTATAGCTCCTGGAAGACCAGAAACTTCTAGAAGGGTGGCGTCATTGGTGGAGAATTATAATATATCCATTTAAATTATAAAGATACTTCAATATGAAAGCAATAAAATTTTGTGCTCAGACATGAGAACTGTGTAATTAGCAACCGACAATCGGCAAGTTGGTTGATGTCATGCAAGGGCGTTTCCGCAGATATTTGAATGATGATGAGTCAATTTAGGGCACGAAATCTCAGAGCTATTAACAATTAAGTCATAAAAAAGTTCAAGTTGAAGTTTAACGTTTATTCACATACAGTCCCACGCAGAACACAGCACATATAGTCACAAAATAATATTGGTACAAGTCACAGAGTGGTATGGTCTGAAGATTGATGGTGCATACTGAAGCCTTACAACAGCACAATTACCCTTAAGTGAAGATTAAGCAAGATTGGGAGAGAGAGCTTAACATGACCCTGATAACAGAAGATTGGTTGCGGATTTTGACGTTGGTTAACTCTTCTTCGATTTGTGCCAATCACTCTCTAATTCAATTTAAAATTGTACATCGTTACTACTTGACAAAGGAGAGACTGTCAAAAATGTTTTCTAATGTTGATAGATGTGTGACAGATGTAAAACCGAGACAGCCAAATTCACACGTATGTTTTGGTTGTGTTCTGTACTGAAACATTTTTGGAAGTCTATTTTCTCTACAATTTCTAATGTTTTAAGAATTAATTTACAACCTAATAAATTGACAGATTTATTTGGTAAAATCCCTTAATATATTCATGGTATTTCTCCATCAAACAAACATGTAATTGCATTTGTTACATTATTGGCCAGAAGGGCTATTCTGTTGAAATGGAAAGATGTTTCTACTCCTACTTTGATACAATGGTTTTCTCAGGTGATGCTATGTCTTAGTTTGGAGAAAATTAGAAGTTGAACTTTTGATCCTGGATTTGATTTTGAGAAAAGGTTGGGTTCATTGGCCCTCTACTATCATCTGATTTGAGTTAATTAATATAGTTTCCTTCCGATTTTTCTTTAAATTGATTTCAGTTGGCGGATTGATGTTTTTCTTTTATGGAAGCTTGTATGATGTATAGCTCCGAGGTTGAGCTCCCAATGGGGTTTTATTTTTGTTTTTTTTTCAGTTCGGGTATTTTTTTCTCTTAGTTAGCAGGGGTTCTTTTTACTCTTTCCTTTTTCTTTTAAAAAATATTCTGAACACTTTATTTTTTATTATTATTATTATTGATATATTGCTTAGCTTTTTTAATCAGTTATTTGCTAATTTGATTCTTCATTGTACATATTGACTTAATGTATTTTTTGTTGATCTTCAATAATAATTAATAAAAAAGTTTTTTAAATGGATTGAGGGAGGAAACCGGAGCACCCAGGGAAAACCCATGCATTCCATGGGGAGGACGTACATACTCCTGACAGAGAATGTCAGATTGATCTCTGAATTCCGATGGCCCGAGCTGTAATAGTGTCACGCTAACTGCTACAGTACCGTGGCGCTCCAGATATCTGACACACCCAGCAGGACGGTGTTGTCTCCCTCACTGTGGCACCTTGATCTTTGCTTTCAGCTCTCTAGAACGGAGTTTGAAGCGCTTCCTGTCTGTTTCAGGTTAGACAAGGTCACACCCTGTTCTCTCTTACAGTTAAAAATAAACAGCCAACAAGAAGTGATAATAATTTAGCTTTTTTATTGCTGTTCAAAATATCAAATCACAGATCGATCATTGCAATCGACGAAACTCCTATGTTATGACAAGGATCTTCAGCAGGTTTTTTCCATTGTGAACTATAGTCATTTAACCAAGGTTATGAAGTAGTTAATTTTCTGACACTTCTTATTTTATTATCTTCCAAAGTCATCGGAACAACATTCGTCCGAACTTGCAACGTTGTGGAGAAGTGAAAATGACTACATTTTGCAAAGAGCGACTGAATGGGATTGAGATCGAGAGTCTCTGACAAAGAGAAACGGCCCGAGGTCTCTCAACCTCAATAGAAAAGATTATGATGCCTTAATGGTCGTGCATTTCCTCCATTATAAAACAAAGTAAACTTAAATAAAATCCTGTGCTTGGATAGTTCCTCACAGCGCGCCTTTCGTATTATCTTCTGATTTCATCAAATAGGTAAACTAGTTACAAGCCAGAACTAGCAACATATTTAAAGCAAAGGTGAATATACTTTTTGTTCTGCAGGAGTTACTGAAGAAACTATGAAATCGATTCTCTTTCATATATAACAGAATAGTCATTTCAAACTTTGCATGTTCCACGTTTACTTCATCCCTTCTAGATTTTTCTCTACAATAAGTATTACCTGAGTGCCCAAATTCAGATTTTTTATATTTCCATTGTTGATTATATTACCTTTCTTTGAGAATTTTTCGAAGATGATACGATTTAAGCAGTATAATAGACAAGCATTCCGTATCCCCAATGTACATAATATAGCATATTTATTCATCTTGAAGGGTTTATTTAAACTATCTCTTCCTTCGCTGCCTCTTAGATTCTTCCTCTGACTGCAGTCATGACACGGGCATCGCTTTTATAGCTCCTGGAAGACCAGAAACTTCTAGAAGGGTGGCGTCATTGGTGGAGAATTATAATATATCCATTTAAATTATAAAGATACTTCAATATGAAAGCAATAAAATTTTGTGCTCAGACATGAGAACTGTGTAATTAGCAACCGACAATCGGCAAGTTGGTTGATGTCATGCAAGGGCGTTTCCGCAGATATTTGAATGATGATGAGTCAATTTAGGGCACGAAATCTCAGAGCTATTAACAATTAAGTCATAAAAAAGTTCAAGTTGAAGTTTAACGTTTATTCACATACAGTCCCACGCAGAACACAGCACATATAGTCACAAAATAATATTGGTACAAGTCACAGAGTGGTATGGTCTGAAGATTGATGGTGCATACTGAAGCCTTACAACAGCACAATTACCCTTAAGTGAAGATTAAGCAAGATTGGGAGAGAGAGCTTAACATGACCCTGATAACAGAAGATTGGTTGCGGATTTTGACGTTGGTTAACTCTTCTTCGATTTGTGCCAATCACTCTCTAATTCAATTTAAAATTGTACATCGTTACTACTTGACAAAGGAGAGACTGTCAAAAATGTTTTCTAATGTTGATAGATGTGTGACAGATGTAAAACCGAGACAGCCAAATTCACACGTATGTTTTGGTTGTGTTCTGTACTGAAACATTTTTGGAAGTCTATTTTCTCTACAATTTCTAATGTTTTAAGAATTAATTTACAACCTAATAAATTGACAGATTTATTTGGTAAAATCCCTTAATATATTCATGGTATTTCTCCATCAAACAAACATGTAATTGCATTTGTTACATTATTGGCCAGAAGGGCTATTCTGTTGAAATGGAAAGATGTTTCTACTCCTACTTTGATACAATGGTTTTCTCAGGTGATGCTATGTCTTAGTTTGGAGAAAATTAGAAGTTGAACTTTTGATCCTGGATTTGATTTTGAGAAAAGGTTGGGTTCATTGGCCCTCTACTATCATCTGATTTGAGTTAATTAATATAGTTTCCTTCCGATTTTTCTTTAAATTGATTTCAGTTGGCGGATTGATGTTTTTCTTTTATGGAAGCTTGTATGATGTATAGCTCCGAGGTTGAGCTCCCAATGGGGTTTTATTTTTGTTTTTTTTTCAGTTCGGGTATTTTTTTCTCTTAGTTAGCAGGGGTTCTTTTTACTCTTTCCTTTTTCTTTTAAAAAATATTCTGAACACTTTATTTTTTATTATTATTATTATTGATATATTGCTTAGCTTTTTTAATCAGTTATTTGCTAATTTGATTCTTCATTGTACATATTGACTTAATGTATTTTTTGTTGATCTTCAATAATAATTAATAAAAAAGTTTTTTAAATGGATTGAGGGAGGAAACCGGAGCACCCAGGGAAAACCCATGCATTCCATGGGGAGGACGTACATACTCCTGACAGAGAATGTCAGATTGATCTCTGAATTCCGATGGCCCGAGCTGTAATAGTGTCACGCTAACTGCTACAGTACCGTGGCGCTCCAGATATCTGACACACCCAGCAGGACGGTGTTGTCTCCCTCACTGTGGCACCTTGATCTTTGCTTTCAGCTCTCTAGAACGGAGTTTGAAGCGCTTCCTGTCTGTTTCAGGTTAGACAAGGTCACACCCTGTTCTCTCTTACAGTTAAAAATAAACAGCCAACAAGAAGTGATAATAATTTAGCTTTTTTATTGCTGTTCAAAATATCAAATCACAGATCGATCATTGCAATCGACGAAACTCCTATGTTATGACAAGGATCTTCAGCAGGTTTTTTCCATTGTGAACTATAGTCATTTAACCAAGGTTATGAAGTAGTTAATTTTCTGACACTTCTTATTTTATTATCTTCCAAAGTCATCGGAACAACATTCGTCCGAACTTGCAACGTTGTGGAGAAGTGAAAATGACTACATTTTGCAAAGAGCGACTGAATGGGATTGAGATCGAGAGTCTCTGACAAAGAGAAACGGCCCGAGGTCTCTCAACCTCAATAGAAAAGATTATGATGCCTTAATGGTCGTGCATTTCCTCCATTATAAAACAAAGTAAACTTAAATAAAATCCTGTGCTTGGATAGTTCCTCACAGCGCGCCTTTCGTATTATCTTCTGATTTCATCAAATAGGTAAACTAGTTACAAGCCAGAACTAGCAACATATTTAAAGCAAAGGTGAATATACTTTTTGTTCTGCAGGAGTTACTGAAGAAACTATGAAATCGATTCTCTTTCATATATAACAGAATAGTCATTTCAAACTTTGCATGTTCCACGTTTACTTCATCCCTTCTAGATTTTTCTCTACAATAAGTATTACCTGAGTGCCCAAATTCAGATTTTTTATATTTCCATTGTTGATTATATTACCTTTCTTTGAGAATTTTTCGAAGATGATACGATTTAAGCAGTATAATAGACAAGCATTCCGTATCCCCAATGTACATAATATAGCATATTTATTCATCATGAAGGGTTTATTTAAACTATCTCTTCCTTCGCTGCCTCTTAGATTCTTCCTCTGACTGCAGTCATGACACGGGCATCGCTTTTATAGCTCCTGGAAGACCAGAAACTTCTAGAAGGGTGGCGTCATTGGTGGAGAATTATAATATATCCATTTAAATTATAAAGATACTTCAATATGAAAGCAATAAAATTTTGTGCTCAGACATGAGAACTGTGTAATTAGCAACCGACAATCGGCAAGTTGGTTGATGTCATGCAAGGGCGTTTCCGCAGATATTTGAATGATGATGAGTCAATTTAGGGCCCGAAATCTCAGAGCTATTAACAATTAAGTCATAAAAAAGTTCAAGTTGAAGTTTAACGTTTATTCACATACAGTCCCACGCAGAACACAGCACATATAGTCACAAAATAATATTGGTACAAGTCACAGAGTGGTATGGTCTGAAGATTGATGGTGCATACTGAAGCCTTACAACAGCACAATTACCCTTAAGTGACGATTAAGCAAGATTGGGAGAGAGAGCTTAACATGACCCTGATAACAGAAGATTGGTTGCGGATTTTGACGTTGGTTAACTCTTCTTCGATTTGTGCCAATCACTCTCTAATTCAATTTAAAATTGTACATCGTTACTACTTGACAAAGGAGAGACTGTCAAAAATGTTTTCTAATGTTGATAGATGTGTGACAGATGTAAAACCGAGACAGCCAAATTCACACGTATGTTTTGGTTGTGTTCTGTACTGAAACATTTTTGGAAGTCTATTTTCTCTACAATTTCTAATGTTTTAAGAATTAATTTACAACCTAATAAATTGACAGATTTATTTGGTAAAATCCCTTAATATATTCATGGTATTTCTCCATCAAACAAACATGTAATTGCATTTGTTACATTATTGGCCAGAAGGGCTATTCTGTTGAAATGGAAAGATGTTTCTACTCCTACTTTGATACAATGGTTTCCTCAGGTGATGCTATGTCTTAGTTTGGAGAAAATTAGAAGTTGAACTTTTGATCCTGGATTTGATTTTGAGAAAAGGTTGGGTTCATTGGCCCTCTACTATCATCTGATTTGAGTTAATTAATATAGTTTCCTTCCGATTTTTCTTTAAATTGATTTGAGTTGGCGGATTGATGTTTTTCTTTTATGGAAGCTTGTATGATGTATAGCTCCGAGGTTGAGCTCCCAATGGGGTTTTATTTTTGTTTTTTTTTTCAGTTAGGGTATTTTTTTCTCTTAGTTAGCAGGGGTTCTTTTTACTCTTTCCTTTTTCTTTTAAAAAATATTCTGAACACTTTATTTTTTATTATTATTATTGATATATTGCTTAGCTTTTTTAATCAGTTATTTGCTAATTTGATTCTTCATTGTACATATTGACTTAATGTATTTTTTGTTGATCTTCAATAATAATTAATAAAAAAGTTTTTTAAATGGATTGAGGGAGGAAACCGGAGCACCCAGGGAAAACCCATGCATTCCATGGGGAGGACGTACATACTCCTGACAGAGAATGTCAGATTGATCTCTGAATTCCGATGGCCCGAGCTGTAATAGTGTCACGCTAACTGCTACAGTACCGTGGCGCTCCAGATATCTGACACACCCAGCAGGACGGTGTTGTCTCCCTCACTGTGGCACCTTGATCTTTGCTTTCAGCTCTCTAGAACGGAGTTTGAAGCGCTTCCTGTCTGTTTCAGGTTAGACAAGGTCACACCCTGTTCTCTCTTACAGTTAAAAATAAACAGCCAACAAGAAGTGATAATAATTTAGCTTTTTTATTGCTGTTCAAAATATCAAATCACAGATCGATCATTGCAATCGACGAAACTCCTATGTTATGACAAGGATCTTCAGCAGGTTTTTTCCATTGTGAACTATAGTCATTTAACCAAGGTTATGAAGTAGTTAATTTTCTGACACTTCTTATTTTATTATCTTCCAAAGTCATCGGAACAACATTCGTCCGAACTTGCAACGTTGTGGAGAAGTGAAAATGACTACATTTTGCAAAGAGCGACTGAATGGGATTGAGATCGAGAGTCTCTGACAAAGAGAAACGGCCCGAGGTCTCTCAACCTCAATAGAAAAGATTATGATGCCTTAATGGTCGTGCATTTCCTCCATTATAAAACAAAGTAAACTTAAATAAAATCCTGTGCTTGGATAGTTCCTCACAGCGCGCCTTTCGTATTATCTTCTGATTTCATCAAATAGGTAAACTAGTTACAAGCCAGAACTAGCAACATATTTAAAGCAAAGGTGAATATACTTTTTGTTCTGCAGGAGTTACTGAAGAAACTATGAAATCGATTCTCTTTCATATATAACAGAATAGTCATTTCAAACTTTGCATGTTCCACGGTTACTTCATCCCTTCTAGATTTTTCTCTACAATAAGTATTACCTGAGTGCCCAAATTCAGATTTTTTATATTTCCATTGTTGATTATATTACCTTTCTTTGAGAATTTTTCGAAGATGATACGATTTAAGCAGTATAATAGACAAGCATTCCGTATCCCCAATGTACATAATATAGCATATTTATTCATCATGAAGGGTTTATTTAAACTATCTCTTCCTTCGCTGCCTCTTAGATTCTTCCTCTGACTGCAGTCATGACACGGGCATCGCTTTTATAGCTCCTGGAAGACCAGAAACTTCTAGAAGGGTGGCGTCATTGGTGGAGAATTATAATATATCCATTTAAATTATAAAGATACTTCAATATGAAAGCAATAAAATTTTGTGCTCAGACATGAGAACTGTGTAATTAGCAACCGACAATCGGCAAGTTGGTTGATGTCATGCAAGGGCGTTTCCGCAGATATTTGAATGATGATGAGTCAATTTAGGGCCCGAAATCTCAGAGCTATTAACAATTAAGTCATAAAAAAGTTCAAGTTGAAGTTTAACGTTTATTCACATACAGTCCCACGCAGAACACAGCACATATAGTCACAAAATAATATTGGTACAAGTCACAGAGTGGTATGGTCTGAAGATTGATGGTGCATACTGAAGCCTTACAACAGCACAATTACCCTTAAGTGACGATTAAGCAAGATTGGGAGAGAGAGCTTAACATGACCCTGATAACAGAAGATTGGTTGCGGATTTTGACGTTGGTTAACTCTTCTTCGATTTGTGCCAATCACTCTCTAATTCAATTTAAAATTGTACATCGTTACTACTTGACAAAGGAGAGACTGTCAAAAATGTTTTCTAATGTTGATAGATGTGTGACAGATGTAAAACCGAGACAGCCAAATTCACACGTATGTTTTGGTTGTGTTCTGTACTGAAACATTTTTGGAAGTCTATTTTCTCTACAATTTCTAATGTTTTAAGAATTAATTTACAACCTAATAAATTGACAGATTTATTTGGTAAAATCCCTTAATATATTCATGGTATTTCTCCATCAAACAAACATGTAATTGCATTTGTTACATTATTGGCCAGAAGGGCTATTCTGTTGAAATGGAAAGATGTTTCTACTCCTACTTTGATACAATGGTTTCCTCAGGTGATGCTATGTCTTAGTTTGGAGAAAATTAGAAGTTGAACTTTTGATCCTGGATTTGATTTTGAGAAAAGGTTGGGTTCATTGGCCCTCTACTATCATCTGATTTGAGTTAATTAATATAGTTTCCTTCCGATTTTTCTTTAAATTGATTTGAGTTGGCGGATTGATGTTTTTCTTTTATGGAAGCTTGTATGATGTATAGCTCCGAGGTTGAGCTCCCAATGGGGTTTTATTTTTGTTTTTTTTTTCAGTTAGGGTATTTTTTTCTCTTAGTTAGCAGGGGTTCTTTTTACTCTTTCCTTTTTCTTTTAAAAAATATTCTGAACACTTTATTTTTTATTATTATTATTGATATATTGCTTAGCTTTTTTAATCAGTTATTTGCTAATTTGATTCTTCATTGTACATATTGACTTAATGTATTTTTTGTTGATCTTCAATAATAATTAATAAAAAAGTTTTTTAAATGGATTGAGGGAGGAAACCGGAGCACCCAGGGAAAACCCATGCATTCCATGGGGAGGACGTACATACTCCTGACAGAGAATGTCAGATTGATCTCTGAATTCCGATGGCCCGAGCTGTAATAGTGTCACGCTAACTGCTACAGTACCGTGGCGCTCCAGATATCTGACACACCCAGCAGGACGGTGTTGTCTCCCTCACTGTGGCACCTTGATCTTTGCTTTCAGCTCTCTAGAACGGAGTTTGAAGCGCTTCCTGTCTGTTTCAGGTTAGACAAGGTCACACCCTGTTCTCTCTTACAGTTAAAAATAAACAGCCAACAAGAAGTGATAATAATTTAGCTTTTTTATTGCTGTTCAAAATATCAAATCACAGATCGATCATTGCAATCGACGAAACTCCTATGTTATGACAAGGATCTTCAGCAGGTTTTTTCCATTGTGAACTATAGTCATTTAACCAAGGTTATGAAGTAGTTAATTTTCTGACACTTCTTATTTTATTATCTTCCAAAGTCATCGGAACAACATTCGTCCGAACTTGCAACGTTGTGGAGAAGTGAAAATGACTACATTTTGCAAAGAGCGACTGAATGGGATTGAGATCGAGAGTCTCTGACAAAGAGAAACGGCCCGAGGTCTCTCAACCTCAATAGAAAAGATTATGATGCCTTAATGGTCGTGCATTTCCTCCATTATAAAACAAAGTAAACTTAAATAAAATCCTGTGCTTGGATAGTTCCTCACAGCGCGCCTTTCGTATTATCTTCTGATTTCATCAAATAGGTAAACTAGTTACAAGCCAGAACTAGCAACATATTTAAAGCAAAGGTGAATATACTTTTTGTTCTGCAGGAGTTACTGAAGAAACTATGAAATCGATTCTCTTTCATATATAACAGAATAGTCATTTCAAACTTTGCATGTTCCACGGTTACTTCATCCCTTCTAGATTTTTCTCTACAATAAGTATTACCTGAGTGCCCAAATTCAGATTTTTTATATTTCCATTGTTGATTATATTACCTTTCTTTGAGAATTTTTCGAAGATGATACGATTTAAGCAGTATAATAGACAAGCATTCCGTATCCCCAATGTACATAATATAGCATATTTATTCATCTTGAAGGGTTTATTTAAACTATCTCTTCCTTCGCTGCCTCTTAGATTCTTCCTCTGACTGCAGTCATGACACGGGCATCGCTTTTATAGCTCCTGGAAGACCAGAAACTTCTAGAAGGGTGGCGTCATTGGTGGAGAATTATAATATATCCATTTAAATTATAAAGATACTTCAATATGAAAGCAATAAAATTTTGTGCTCAGACATGAGAACTGTGTAATTAGCAACCGACAATCGGCAAGTTGGTTGATGTCATGCAAGGGCGTTTCCGCAGATATTTGAATGATGATGAGTCAATTTAGGGCACGAAATCTCAGAGCTATTAACAATTAAGTCATAAAAAAGTTCAAGTTGAAGTTTAACGTTTATTCACATACAGTCCCACGCAGAACACAGCACATATAGTCACAAAATAATATTGGTACAAGTCACAGAGTGGTATGGTCTGAAGATTGATGGTGCATACTGAAGCCTTACAACAGCACAATTACCCTTAAGTGAAGATTAAGCAAGATTGGGAGAGAGAGCTTAACATGACCCTGATAACAGAAGATTGGTTGCGGATTTTGACGTTGGTTAACTCTTCTTCGATTTGTGCCAATCACTCTCTAATTCAATTTAAAATTGTACATCGTTACTACTTGACAAAGGAGAGACTGTCAAAAATGTTTTCTAATGTTGATAGATGTGTGACAGATGTAAAACCGAGACAGCCAAATTCACACGTATGTTTTGGTTGTGTTCTGTACTGAAACATTTTTGGAAGTCTATTTTCTCTACAATTTCTAATGTTTTAAGAATTAATTTACAACCTAATAAATTGACAGATTTATTTGGTAAAATCCCTTAATATATTCATGGTATTTCTCCATCAAACAAACATGTAATTGCATTTGTTACATTATTGGCCAGAAGGGCTATTCTGTTGAAATGGAAAGATGTTTCTACTCCTACTTTGATACAATGGTTTCCTCAGGTGATGCTATGTCTTAGTTTGGAGAAAATTAGAAGTTGAACTTTTGATCCTGGATTTGATTTTGAGAAAAGGTTGGGTTCATTGGCCCTCTACTATCATCTGATTTGAGTTAATTAATATAGTTTCCTTCCGATTTTTCTTTAAATTGATTTGAGTTGGCGGATTGATGTTTTTCTTTTATGGAAGCTTGTATGATGTATAGCTCCGAGGTTGAGCTCCCAATGGGGTTTTATTTTTGTTTTTTTTTCAGTTAGGGTATTTTTTTCTCTTAGTTAGCAGGGGTTCTTTTTACTCTTTCCTTTTTCTTTTAAAAAATATTCTGAACACTTTATTTTTTATTATTATTATTGATATATTGCTTAGCTTTTTTAATCAGTTATTTGCTAATTTGATTCTTCATTGTACATATTGACTTAATGTATTTTTTGTTGATCTTCAATAATAATTAATAAAAAAGTTTTTTAAATGGATTGAGGGAGGAAACCGGAGCACCCAGGGAAAACCCATGCATTCCATGGGGAGGACGTACATACTCCTGACAGAGAATGTCAGATTGATCTCTGAATTCCGATGGCCCGAGCTGTAATAGTGTCACGCTAACTGCTACAGTACCGTGGCGCTCCAGATATCTGACACACCCAGCAGGACGGTGTTGTCTCCCTCACTGTGGCACCTTGATCTTTGCTTTCAGCTCTCTAGAACGGAGTTTGAAGCGCTTCCTGTCTGTTTCAGGTTAGACAAGGTCTACCTTGTTTCTCTCTTACAGTTAAAAATAAACAGCCAACAAGAAGTGATAATAATTTAGCTTTTTTATTGCTGTTCAAAATATCAAATCACAGATCGATCATTGCAATCGACGAAACTCCTATGTTATGACAAGGATCTTCAGCAGGTTTTTTCCATTGTGAACTATAGTCATTTAACCAAGGTTATGAAGTAGTTAATTTTCTGACACTTCTTATTTTATTATCTTCCAAAGTCATCGGAACAACATTCGTCCGAACTTGCAACGTTGTGGAGAAGTGAAAATGACTACATTTTGCAAAGAGCGACTGAATGGGATTGAGATCGAGAGTCTCTGACAAAGAGAAACGGCCCGAGGTCTCTCAACCTCAATAGAAAAGATTATGATGCCTTAATGGTCGTGCATTTCCTCCATTATAAAACAAAGTAAACTTAAATAAAATCCTGTGCTTGGATAGTTCCTCACAGCGCGCCTTTCGTATTATCTTCTGATTTCATCAAATAGGTAAACTAGTTACAAGCCAGAACTAGCAACATATTTAAAGCAAAGGTGAATATACTTTTTGTTCTGCAGGAGTTACTGAAGAAACTATGAAATCGATTCTCTTTCATATATAACAGAATAGTCATTTCAAACTTTGCATGTTCCACGTTTACTTCATCCCTTCTAGATTTTTCTCTACAATAAGTATTACCTGAGTGCCCAAATTCAGATTTTTTATATTTCCATTGTTGATTATATTACCTTTCTTTGAGAATTTTTCGAAGATGATACGATTTAAGCAGTATAATAGACAAGCATTCCGTATCCCCAATGTACATAATATAGCATATTTATTCATCTTGAAGGGTTTATTTAAACTATCTCTTCCTTCGCTGCCTCTTAGATTCTTCCTCTGACTGCAGTCATGACACGGGCATCGCTTTTATAGCTCCTGGAAGACCAGAAACTTCTAGAAGGGTGGCGTCATTGGTGGAGAATTATAATATATCCATTTAAATTATAAAGATACTTCAATATGAAAGCAATAAAATTTTGTGCTCAGACATGAGAACTGTGTAACTCTTCTTCGATTTGTGCCAATCACTCTCTAATTCAATTTAAAATTGTACATCGTTACTACTTGACAAAGGAGAGACTGTCAAAAATGTTTTCTAATGTTGATAGATGTGTGACAGATGTAAAACCGAGACAGCCAAATTCACACGTATGTTTTGGTTGTGTTCTGTACTGAAACATTTTTGGAAGTCTATTTTCTCTACAATTTCTAATGTTTTAAGAATTAATTTACAACCTAATAAATTGACAGATTTATTTGGTAAAATCCCTTAATATATTCATGGTATTTCTCCATCAAACAAACATGTAATTGCATTTGTTACATTATTGGCCAGAAGGGCTATTCTGTTGAAATGGAAAGATGTTTCTACTCCTACTTTGATACAATGGTTTCCTCAGGTGATGCTATGTCTTAGTTTGGAGAAAATTAGAAGTTGAACTTTTGATCCTGGATTTGATTTTGAGAAAAGGTTGGGTTCATTGGCCCTCTACTATCATCTGATTTGAGTTAATTAATATAGTTTCCTTCCGATTTTTCTTTAAATTGATTTGAGTTGGCGGATTGATGTTTTTCTTTTATGGAAGCTTGTATGATGTATAGCTCCGAGGTTGAGCTCCCAATGGGGTTTTATTTTTGTTTTTTTTTCAGTTCGGGTATTTTTTTCTCTTAGTTAGCAGGGGTTCTTTTTACTCTTTCCTTTTTCTTTTAAAAAATATTCTGAACACTTTATTTTTTATTATTATTATTGATATATTGCTTAGCTTTTTTAATCAGTTATTTGCTAATTTGATTCTTCATTGTACATATTGACTTAATGTATTTTTTGTTGATCTTCAATAATAATTAATAAAAAAGTTTTTTAAATGGATTGAGGGAGGAAACCGGAGCACCCAGGGAAAACCCATGCATTCCATGGGGAGGACGTACATACTCCTGACAGAGAATGTCAGATTGATCTCTGAATTCCGATGGCCCGAGCTGTAATAGTGTCACGCTAACTGCTACAGTACCGTGGCGCTCCAGATATCTGACACACCCAGCAGGACGGTGTTGTCTCCCTCACTGTGGCACCTTGATCTTTGCTTTCAGCTCTCTAGAACGGAGTTTGAAGCGCTTCCTGTCTGTTTCAGGTTAGACAAGGTCACACCCTGTTCTCTCTTACAGTTAAAAATAAACAGCCAACAAGAAGTGATAATAATTTAGCTTTTTTATTGCTGTTCAAAATATCAAATCACAGATCGATCATTGCAATCGACGAAACTCCTATGTTATGACAAGGATCTTCAGCAGGTTTTTTCCATTGTGAACTATAGTCATTTAACCAAGGTTATGAAGTAGTTAATTTTCTGACACTTCTTATTTTATTATCTTCCAAAGTCATCGGAACAACATTCGTCCGAACTTGCAACGTTGTGGAGAAGTGAAAATGACTACATTTTGCAAAGAGCGACTGAATGGGATTGAGATCGAGAGTCTCTGACAAAGAGAAACGGCCCGAGGTCTCTCAACCTCAATAGAAAAGATTATGATGCCTTAATGGTCGTGCATTTCCTCCATTATAAAACAAAGTAAACTTAAATAAAATCCTGTGCTTGGATAGTTCCTCACAGCGCGCCTTTCGTATTATCTTCTGATTTCATCAAATAGGTAAACTAGTTACAAGCCAGAACTAGCAACATATTTAAAGCAAAGGTGAATATACTTTTTGTTCTGCAGGAGTTACTGAAGAAACTATGAAATCGATTCTCTTTCATATATAACAGAATAGTCATTTCAAACTTTGCATGTTCCACGTTTACTTCATCCCTTCTAGATTTTTCTCTACAATAAGTATTACCTGAGTGCCCAAATTCAGATTTTTTATATTTCCATTGTTGATTATATTACCTTTCTTTGAGAATTTTTCGAAGATGATACGATTTAAGCAGTATAATAGACAAGCATTCCGTATCCCCAATGTACATAATATAGCATATTTATTCATCTTGAAGGGTTTATTTAAACTATCTCTTCCTTCGCTGCCTCTTAGATTCTTCCTCTGACTGCAGTCATGACACGGGCATCGCTTTTATAGCTCCTGGAAGACCAGAAACTTCTAGAAGGGTGGCGTCATTGGTGGAGAATTATAATATATCCATTTAAATTATAAAGATACTTCAATATGAAAGCAATAAAATTTTGTGCTCAGACATGAGAACTGTGTAACTCTTCTTCGATTTGTGCCAATCACTCTCTAATTCAATTTAAAATTGTACATCGTTACTACTTGACAAAGGAGAGACTGTCAAAAATGTTTTCTAATGTTGATAGATGTGTGACAGATGTAAAACCGAGACAGCCAAATTCACACGTATGTTTTGGTTGTGTTCTGTACTGAAACATTTTTGGAAGTCTATTTTCTCTACAATTTCTAATGTTTTAAGAATTAATTTACAACCTAATAAATTGACAGATTTATTTGGTAAAATCCCTTAATATATTCATGGTATTTCTCCATCAAACAAACATGTAATTGCATTTGTTACATTATTGGCCAGAAGGGCTATTCTGTTGAAATGGAAAGATGTTTCTACTCCTACTTTGATACAATGGTTTCCTCAGGTGATGCTATGTCTTAGTTTGGAGAAAATTAGAAGTTGAACTTTTGATCCTGGATTTGATTTTGAGAAAAGGTTGGGTTCATTGGCCCTCTACTATCATCTGATTTGAGTTAATTAATATAGTTTCCTTCCGATTTTTCTTTAAATTGATTTCAGTTGGCGGATTGATGTTTTTCTTTTATGGAAGCTTGTATGATGTATAGCTCCGAGGTTGAGCTCCCAATGGGGTTTTATTTTTGTTTTTTTTTCAGTTAGGGTATTTTTTTCTCTTAGTTAGCAGGGGTTCTTTTTACTCTTTCCTTTTTCTTTTAAAAAATATTCTGAACACTTTATTTTTTATTATTATTATTGATATATTGCTTAGCTTTTTTAATCAGTTATTTGCTAATTTGATTCTTCATTGTACATATTGACTTAATGTATTTTTTGTTGATCTTCAATAATAATTAATAAAAAAGTTTTTTAAATGGATTGAGGGAGGAAACCGGAGCACCCAGGGAAAACCCATGCATTCCATGGGGAGGACGTACATACTCCTGACAGAGAATGTCAGATTGATCTCTGAATTCCGATGGCCCGAGCTGTAATAGTGTCACGCTAACTGCTACAGTACCGTGGCGCTCCAGATATCTGACACACCCAGCAGGACGGTGTTGTCTCCCTCACTGTGGCACCTTGATCTTTGCTTTCAGCTCTCTAGAACGGAGTTTGAAGCGCTTCCTGTCTGTTTCAGGTTAGACAAGGTCACACCCTGTTCTCTCTTACAGTTAAAAATAAACAGCCAACAAGAAGTGATAATAATTTAGCTTTTTTATTGCTGTTCAAAATATCAAATCACAGATCGATCATTGCAATCGACGAAACTCCTATGTTATGACAAGGATCTTCAGCAGGTTTTTTCCATTGTGAACTATAGTCATTTAACCAAGGTTATGAAGTAGTTAATTTTCTGACACTTCTTATTTTATTATCTTCCAAAGTCATCGGAACAACATTCGTCCGAACTTGCAACGTTGTGGAGAAGTGAAAATGACTACATTTTGCAAAGAGCGACTGAATGGGATTGAGATCGAGAGTCTCTGACAAAGAGAAACGGCCCGAGGTCTCTCAACCTCAATAGAAAAGATTATGATGCCTTAATGGTCGTGCATTTCCTCCATTATAAAACAAAGTAAACTTAAATAAAATCCTGTGCTTGGATAGTTCCTCACAGCGCGCCTTTCGTATTATCTTCTGATTTCATCAAATAGGTAAACTAGTTACAAGCCAGAACTAGCAACATATTTAAAGCAAAGGTGAATATACTTTTTGTTCTGCAGGAGTTACTGAAGAAACTATGAAATCGATTCTCTTTCATATATAACAGAATAGTCATTTCAAACTTTGCATGTTCCACGGTTACTTCATCCCTTCTAGATTTTTCTCTACAATAAGTATTACCTGAGTGCCCAAATTCAGATTTTTTATATTTCCATTGTTGATTATATTACCTTTCTTTGAGAATTTTTCGAAGATGATACGATTTAAGCAGTATAATAGACAAGCATTCCGTATCCCCAATGTACATAATATAGCATATTTATTCATCTTGAAGGGTTTATTTAAACTATCTCTTCCTTCGCTGCCTCTTAGATTCTTCCTCTGACTGCAGTCATGACACGGGCATCGCTTTTATAGCTCCTGGAAGACCAGAAACTTCTAGAAGGGTGGCGTCATTGGTGGAGAATTATAATATATCCATTTAAATTATAAAGATACTTCAATATGAAAGCAATAAAATTTTGTGCTCAGACATGAGAACTGTGTAATTAGCAACCGACAATCGGCAAGTTGGTTGATGTCATGCAAGGGCGTTTCCGCAGATATTTGAATGATGATGAGTCAATTTAGGGCCCGAAATCTCAGAGCTATTAACAATTAAGTCATAAAAAAGTTCAAGTTGAAGTTTAACGTTTATTCACATACAGTCCCACGCAGAACACAGCACATATAGTCACAAAATAATATTGGTACAAGTCACAGAGTGGTATGGTCTGAAGATTGATGGTGCATACTGAAGCCTTACAACAGCACAATTACCCTTAAGTGAAGATTAAGCAAGATTGGGAGAGAGAGCTTAACATGACCCTGATAACAGAAGATTGGTTGCGGATTTTGACGTTGGTTAACTCTTCTTCGATTTGTGCCAATCACTCTCTAATTCAATTTAAAATTGTACATCGTTACTACTTGACAAAGGAGAGACTGTCAAAAATGTTTTCTAATGTTGATAGATGTGTGACAGATGTAAAACCGAGACAGCCAAATTCACACGTATGTTTTGGTTGTGTTCTGTACTGAAACATTTTTGGAAGTCTATTTTCTCTACAATTTCTAATGTTTTAAGAATTAATTTACAACCTAATAAATTGACAGATTTATTTGGTAAAATCCCTTAATATATTCATGGTATTTCTCCATCAAACAAACATGTAATTGCATTTGTTACATTATTGGCCAGAAGGGCTATTCTGTTGAAATGGAAAGATGTTTCTACTCCTACTTTGATACAATGGTTTCCTCAGGTGATGCTATGTCTTAGTTTGGAGAAAATTAGAAGTTGAACTTTTGATCCTGGATTTGATTTTGAGAAAAGGTTGGGTTCATTGGCCCTCTACTATCATCTGATTTGAGTTAATTAATATAGTTTCCTTCCGATTTTTCTTTAAATTGATTTCAGTTGGCGGATTGATGTTTTTCTTTTATGGAAGCTTGTATGATGTATAGCTCCGAGGTTGAGCTCCCAATGGGGTTTTATTTTTGTTTTTTTTTCAGTTCGGGTATTTTTTCTCTTAGTTAGCAGGGGTTCTTTTTACTCTTTCCTTTTTCTTTTAAAAAATATTCTGAACACTTTATTTTTTATTATTATTATTGATATATTGCTTAGCTTTTTTAATCAGTTATTTGCTAATTTGATTCTTCATTGTACATATTGACTTAATGTATTTTTTGTTGATCTTCAATAATAATTAATAAAAAAGTTTTTTAAATGGATTGAGGGAGGAAACCGGAGCACCCAGGGAAAACCCATGCATTCCATGGGGAGGACGTACATACTCCTGACAGAGAATGTCAGATTGATCTCTGAATTCCGATGGCCCGAGCTGTAATAGTGTCACGCTAACTGCTACAGTACCGTGGCGCTCCAGATATCTGACACACCCAGCAGGATGGTGTTGTCTCCCTCACTGTGGCACCTTGATCTTTGCTTTCAGCTCTCTAGAACGGAGTTTGAAGCGCTTCCTGTCTGTTTCAGGTTAGACAAGGTCACACCCTGTTCTCTCTTACAGTTAAAAATAAACAGCCAACAAGAAGTGATAATAATTTAGCTTTTTTATTGCTGTTCAAAATATCAAATCACAGATCGATCATTGCAATCGACGAAACTCCTATGTTATGACAAGGATCTTCAGCAGGTTTTTTCCATTGTGAACTATAGTCATTTAACCAAGGTTATGAAGTAGTTAATTTTCTGACACTTCTTATTTTATTATCTTCCAAAGTCATCGGAACAACATTCGTCCGAACTTGCAACGTTGTGGAGAAGTGAAAATGACTACATTTTGCAAAGAGCGACTGAATGGGATTGAGATCGAGAGTCTCTGACAAAGAGAAACGGCCCGAGGTCTCTCAACCTCAATAGAAAAGATTATGATGCCTTAATGGTCGTGCATTTCCTCCATTATAAAACAAAGTAAACTTAAATAAAATCCTGTGCTTGGATAGTTCCTCACAGCGCGCCTTTCGTATTATCTTCTGATTTCATCAAATAGGTAAACTAGTTACAAGCCAGAACTAGCAACATATTTAAAGCAAAGGTGAATATACTTTTTGTTCTGCAGGAGTTACTGAAGAAACTATGAAATCGATTCTCTTTCATATATAACAGAATAGTCATTTCAAACTTTGCATGTTCCACGTTTACTTCATCCCTTCTAGATTTTTCTCTACAATAAGTATTACCTGAGTGCCCAAATTCAGATTTTTTATATTTCCATTGTTGATTATATTACCTTTCTTTGAGAATTTTTCGAAGATGATACGATTTAAGCAGTATAATAGACAAGCATTCCGTATCCCCAATGTACATAATATAGCATATTTATTCATCTTGAAGGGTTTATTTAAACTATCTCTTCCTTCGCTGCCTCTTAGATTCTTCCTCTGACTGCAGTCATGACACGGGCATCGCTTTTATAGCTCCTGGAAGACCAGAAACTTCTAGAAGGGTGGCGTCATTGGTGGAGAATTATAATATATCCATTTAAATTATAAAGATACTTCAATATGAAAGCAATAAAATTTTGTGCTCAGACATGAGAACTGTGTAATTAGCAACCGACAATCGGCAAGTTGGTTGATGTCATGCAAGGGCGTTTCCGCAGATATTTGAATGATGATGAGTCAATTTAGGGCCCGAAATCTCAGAGCTATTAACAATTAAGTCATAAAAAAGTTCAAGTTGAAGTTTAACGTTTATTCACATACAGTCCCACGCAGAACACAGCACATATAGTCACAAAATAATATTGGTACAAGTCACAGAGTGGTATGGTCTGAAGATTGATGGTGCATACTGAAGCCTTACAACAGCACAATTACCCTTAAGTGAAGATTAAGCAAGATTGGGAGAGAGAGCTTAACATGACCCTGATAACAGAAGATTGGTTGCGGATTTTGACGTTGGTTAACTCTTCTTCGATTTGTGCCAATCACTCTCTAATTCAATTTAAAATTGTACATCGTTACTACTTGACAAAGGAGAGACTGTCAAAAATGTTTTCTAATGTTGATAGATGTGTGACAGATGTAAAACCGAGACAGCCAAATTCACACGTATGTTTTGGTTGTGTTCTGTACTGAAACATTTTTGGAAGTCTATTTTCTCTACAATTTCTAATGTTTTAAGAATTACTTTACAACCTAATAAATTGACAGATTTATTTGGTAAAATCCCTTAATATATTCATGGTATTTCTCCATCAAACAAACATGTAATTGCATTTGTTACATTATTGGCCAGAAGGGCTATTCTGTTGAAATGGAAAGATGTTTCTACTCCTACTTTGATACAATGGTTTTCTCAGGTGATGCTATGTCTTAGTTTGGAGAAAATTAGAAGTTGAACTTTTGATCCTGGATTTGATTTTGAGAAAAGGTTGGGTTCATTGGCCCTCTACTATCATCTGATTTGAGTTAATTAATATAGTTTCCTTCCGATTTTTCTTTAAATTGATTTCAGTTGGCGGATTGATGTTTTTCTTTTATGGAAGCTTGTATGATGTATAGCTCCGAGGTTGAGCTCCCAATGGGGTTTTATTTTTGTTTTTTTTTCAGTTAGGGTATTTTTTTCTCTTAGTTAGCAGGGGTTCTTTTTATTCTTCCCTTTTTCTTTTAAAAAATATTCTGAACACTCTATTTTTTATTATGGGTCTCTGACAAAGAGAAACGGCCCGAGGTCTCTCAACATCCATAGAAAAGATTATGATGCCTTAATGTTCATGCATTTCCTCCATTATAAAACAAAGTAAACTTAAGCCATTTTGGAGTAGGAAGTCGGAGGATCAGAACGGGAGTGCGGCGGGAGCCATTTTGATATTTTTTTACTCTCATCGGAGTTAAGAGACGCGGGACTGTGCAGGCGTGTGACGTTGGGCAGTGAAGCGGGGAAGATTTTAAAATGACACAGCCTTATACAGTCGGCAGCGTCGTTTGTGGGCAGTAGAGTGATCCAGGAGCAGAGTGAAGGCTTAAGGGCTTGGGCTCAACGGGCTTAGGTGGAAGCGGGCAAGGCAAGGTAGGTTTAGGTTTCAGTTTTTCCTGTTATTTGAGGAAAGGGGAAGTGTGAGTGTGAGGGCAGCTTGTTGTTCTCGGTGTCGGATGTGGGAGGTCCTGGAGTGTCCTAGCCTCCAGGAAGTCCACATTTGCGCCAGGTGCGCCGATCTGCAGCTCCTAAGGGATGGTGTTAGGGAACTGAAGCTGCAGCTCGATGACCTTCGTCTGGTCAGGGAGAGTGAGGAGTTGACAGAGAGGAGTTACAGGCAGGTGGTCACACCGGGGCCACGGGAGGCAGACAGGTGGGTCACGGTTAGGAGAGGGAAGGGTACTAAAGAGTACCCCAGTGGCTGTACCCCTTGACAATAAGTACTCCTGTTTGAGTACTGTTGGGGGGAACTGCCTACTTGCAGGAAGCAACAGTGGCCGTGCCTCCGGCACAGAGTCCAGCCCTGTAGCTCAGAAGGGTAGGGAATGGAAGAGGAAAGCAGTAGTAATAGGGGACTCGATAGTTAGGGGGTAAGATAGGCAATTCTGTGGACGCAGTCAGGAGACCCGGATGTAATTTGCCTCCCTGGTGCCAGGGTCTGGGATGTTTCTGATCGCGTCCAAGATATCCTGAAGTGGGAGGGTGAGGAGCCAGAGGTCGTGGTACATATAGGTACCAATGACATAGGTAGGAAAAGGGAAGAGGTCCTGAAAGGAGAATACAGGGAGTTAGGAAGGCAGTTGAGAAGAAGGACCACAAAGGTAGTAATCTCGGGATTACTGCCTGTGCCACACGACCGTGAGAGTAGGAATGGAATGAGGTGGAGGATAAATACGTGGCTGAGGAATTGGAGCAGGGGGCAAGGATTCAAGTTTCTGGATCATTAGGATCTCTTTTGGGGCCGGTGTGACCTTTACGAAAAGGGCGGGTTACCCTTGTATTCTAAGAGGTTCAATATCCTGGTGGGAAGGTTTACTAGAGCTGTTAGGGAGGGTTTAAACTAATTTGGCAGGGGGATGGGAACCGGAATGATGGAGAGGAGGAGAGGGAAAACAGAAATAGATCTAAGGTAGTGAGCAGTAAGGATGTCACAAGGATAGGCAGGTGATGGAGCGAATTTGCAGCCATTGGGATGAGTTGCAGTGCAATCAATGCAAGAAGTACCAAATACTGGACTTAAGGTGTTATACTTAAATGCACACAGCATAAGGAATAAGGTGGATGATCTTGTCGTACAGCTACAGATTGGCAGATATGATATTGTGGCCATCACTGAGACCTGGCTAAAGGATACATGTCTCTGGGAGCTGAACTTCCAAGGATACACGGTGTATCAGAAGGATAGGCAGGTAGGTAGAGGGGGTGGCATGGCTTTAATGGTAAGAAATGATATTAAATCATTAGAAAGAGTTAACATAGAATCGGAAGGTACAGAATCTTTATGGGTTCAACTAAGAAATTGCAGGGGTAAAAGGACCCTGATGGCAGTTATCTACAGGCCTCCAAACAGCTGCAGTGATGTGGACTACAAATTACAACAGGAAATAGAAAAGGCTTGCCAGAAGGGCAGTGTTATGATAATTGTGGGGGATTTTAACATGCGAGTGGATTGGGAAAATCAGGTCGGCACTGGATCTCAAGAGAGAGAATTTGTAGAATGTCTACGAGATGGCTTTTTAGAACAGCTTGTTGTTGAGCCCACTAGGGGATTGGCTGTACTGGATTGGGTATTGTGTAATCAACTAAAGGTGATTAGAGAGATGGAAGTGAAGAAACCCTTAGGAGGTAGTGATCACAACATGATTGAGTTCACTGTGAAATTTGAGAAAGAGAAGCCGAAATCCGATGTGTTGGTATTTCAGTGGAGTAAAGGAAATTACAGTGGCATGAGAGAGGAACTGACCAAGGTTGACTGGAAAGGGACACTAGCGGGAAGGACGGCAGAGCAGCAGAGGCTGGAGTTTATGCGAGAAGTGAGGAAGGTGCAAGACAGATATATTCCAAAGAAGAAGAAATTTTTGAATAGAGAAAGGATGCAACTGTGGCTGACAAGAGAAGTCAAAGCCAAAGTAAAAGCAAAGCAGAGGGCATACAAGGAAGCAAAAATTAGTGGGAAGACAGAGGATTGGGAAGTTTTTAAAAAGCTTACAAAAGGAAATCAAGAAGGTCATTAAGAGGGCAAAGATGAACTATGAAAGGAAGCTAGCAAATAATATCAAAGAGGATACTAAAAGCTTTTTCAAGTATATAAAGAGTAAAAGACAGGTGAGAGTAGATATAGGACCAATAGAAAATGATGCTGGAGAAATTGTAATGGGAGATAAGGAGATGGTGGAGGAACTGAACGAGTATTTTGCATCAGTCTTCACTGAGGAAGACATCAGCAATATACCAGACATTCAAGGGTGTCAGAGAAGGGAAATATTCGCAGTCACAATTACAACAGAGAAAGTACTCAGGAAGCTGAATAGTCTAAGGGTAGATAAATCTCCTGGACCAGATGGAATGCACCCTCGTGTTCTGAAGGAAATAGCAGTGGAGATTGCGGAGGCATTAGAAATGATCTTTCAAAAGTCAATAGATTCTGGCCTGGCTCTGGAGGACTGGAAGATTGCAAATGTCAGTCCGCTATTTAAGAAGGGGGCAAGGAAGCAAAAAAGTAATTATAGACCTGTTAGCTTGACATCAGTGGTTGGGAAGTTGTTGGAGTCGATTGTCAAGGATGAGGTTACAGAGTACCTGGAGGCATATGACAAGATAGACAGAACTCAGCATGGTTTCCTTAAAGGAAAATCCTGCCTGACAAACCTAGTGCAATTTTTTGAGGAAATTACAAGTAGGCTAGACAAGGGAGATGCAGTGGATGTTTTGTATTTGGATTTTCAGAAGGCCTTTGACAAGGTGCCGCAGATGAGGCTGCTAAACAAGATAAGAGCCCATGGAATTATGAGAAAGTTACATACGTGGATAGAGCATTGGTTGATTGGCAGGAAACAGAGAGTGGGAATAAAGGGATCCCATTCTGGTTGGCTGCCGGTTACCAGTGGTGTTCCACAGGGGTCCGTGAGGGGGCAGCTTCTTTTTACGTTGTATATCAACGATTTGGATTATGGAATAGATGGCTTTGTGGCTAAGTTTACTGATGATACAAAGATAGGTGGAGGGGCCAGTAGTGCTGAGGAAACAGAGAGTCTGCAGAGAGACTTGGATAGATTGGGGGAATGGGCAAAGAAGTGACAAATGAATTACAATGTTGGAAAGTGTACGGTCATGCACTTTGGTAGAAGAAATAAACGGGCAGACTATTATTTAAATGGGGAGAGAATTCAAAGTTCTGAGATGCAATGGGACTTAGGAGTCCTCGTGCAGGATACCCTTAAGGTTAACCTCCAGGTTGAGCCAGTGGTGAAGAAGGCGAATGCAATGTTGGCATTCATTTCTAGAGGAATAGAGTATAGGAGCAGGGATGTGATGTTGAGGCTCTATAAGGCACTGGTAACCTCACTTGGAATACTGTGTGCAGTTTTGGGCTCCTTATTTAAGAAAGGATGTGCTGACATTGGAGAGGGTTCAGAGAAGATTCACTAGAATGATTCTGGGAATGGGAGGGTTAACATATGAGGAACGTTTGACTGCTCTTGGACTGTACTCCTTGGAGTTTAGAAGAATGGGGGGGACCTCATAGAAACATTTTGAATGTTGAAAGGTATGGACAGAGTGGATGTGGCAAAGTTGTTTCCCATGGTGGGGGAGTCTAGTATGAGAGGACATGACTTGAGGATTGCAGGGCGCCCATTCAGAACAGAGATGCGAAAAAAAATTTTAGCCAGAGGGTGGTGAATCTATGGAATTTGTTGCCACGAGCAGCAGTGGAGGCCAAATCATTGGGTGTGTTTTTTTTTCCTTTTTAAATCTTTTTATTGATTTTAAACAAACATAAATGAAACATTGAGTACAAAGAGCTTGAGAGTACATAAGTAATAGGTTAAGGTATAAATACAAATAGTTGATAATCCATATATAATAACCTCCCAAACTCATAGTGGTTACAAAAAATGGAAAAAAATAAGAAACCCCCACCAAAAAAAAAGCTAAAAAAAAACCTAACCAACATGGGCCATTGCATTATATCAAATATACACAGTAGCATCAATAACTCCGCACCTTTATCCAAATAATTAAAGATGATAAGAATAAGGTTTAGGAAAAGTCAGTTTAACTCATATTAAAATGTTGAATAAATGGTCTCCAAGTTTCTTCAAATTTAACTGAAGGGTCGAAGACAACACTTCTAATTTTTTCTAAACTCAGGAAATAGTTTAAGAAAACCACAGAAATATAGTTGGAGGATTAATTTCTTTCCAGTTCAATAGGGTAGATCTTCTAGCCATTAATGTGACAAATGCAATCATCCAACACACACAAAATGTTGGTGGACACAGCAGGCCAGGCAGCATCTATAGAGAGAAGCACTGTCGACGTTTCGGGCCGAGACCCTTCGTCAGGACTAACCGTAAGGAGAGATGCTAAGAGATTTGAAAGTCGTGGGGGGAGGGGGAAATGCGAAATGATAGGAGAAAGACCGGAGGGGGTGGGAAGGTGATTGACGAAAGTGATACAGAACTGGAGAAGGGAAAGGATCATGGGACGGGAGGCCTCAGGAGAAAGAAAGGGCGGGGGGAGCACCAGAGGGAGATGGAGAACAGGCAGGGTGATGGGCAGAGAAACAAACAACTAAATATGTCAGGGATGGGGTAAGAAGGGGAGGAGGGGCATTAATGGAAGTTAGAGAAGTCAATGTTCATGCCATCAGGTTGGAGGCTACCCAGCCGGTATATAAGGTGTTGTTCCTCCAACCTGAGTTTGGATTCATTTTGACAATAGAGGAGGCCATGGATAGACATATCAGAATGGGAATGGGACGTGGAATTAAAATGTGTGGCCACTGGGTGATCCTGCTTTCTCTGGCGGACCAAGCGTAGGTGTTCAGCGAAACGGTCTCCCAGTCTGCGTCGGGTCTCACCAATATATAAAAGGCCACACCAGGAGCACCGGACGCAGTACACCACACCAGCCGACTCACAGGTGAAGTGTCGCCTCACCTGGAAGGACTGTCTGGGGCCCTGAATGGTGGTGAGGGAGGAAGTGTAAGGGCAGGTGTAGCACTTGTTCTGCTGACGGTGCTACACCTAATCTTCAATAATCATTAATAAAAAAGATTTTAAAATTAAATGAAAATGAAATGAAGCCACATTTCTGCAACAACAAGCACACAACGGTTCCTCATCTGAAAAAGGGTCAGCTGTAAATGAAGGCATTCAACTTACGTACACAACGCTGGAAGAACTCAGCAGGTCAGGCAGCATCAAACTTGGCATTCAACTTGTCTTCCAGAGAGCAGACACTGGCAAGCAGCACCAACAGGTGAGTTGACCTGCAGGGCCCAGCTGCCAACCTAGTACGAATTCCAGCACCACTGGTGTAAATCACAGAGCATTGTCACACAAAGTACACAGCACAGACAATAGCACATACAGTCTCAATATATAAACGTTGTATTACTAGCGCAAGTCTGACTGGCATGGCCTGAAGATTGATGGTGTGTGGGATGTTGTGCTCGAGCCACCTTTCTGCTCTGGTTTCCTCCCACATTCCAAAGACATACAGGTTGGGGTTAAGGGCATTTTCTGTTCATTCTGGTCAAATATCTAGGTAATTTTCAGTGCACAGTAATTTCCCCAGATAGAACTTCCATTGTGTATTGCAGTAACAGAGAGAACAGATGGAGTTCAACCCAGATAAGTGTGAGGTGGTTCATTTTGGTAGGTCAAATATGATGGCAGAATATAGTACTAATGGTAAGAAGTTTGGCAGTGTGGAGGATCAGAGGGATCTTGGGGTCTGAGTCCATAAGACACAAAGCAGCTGCATAGGTTGACTCTGTGGTTAAGAAGGCGTATGGTGTATTGGCCTTCATCAATCGTGAAATTGAATTTAGGAGCCGAGACGTAATGTTGCACCTATATAGAGCCCTGGTCAAGCCCTGTTTGAAGTACTGTGCTCAGTTCTGGTCACCTAACTACAGGAAGGATGTGGAAGCCATAGAAAGGGTGCAGAGGAGATTTACAAGGACGTTGCCTGGATTGGGGAGCATGCCTTATGAGAATAGGTTGAGTGAATTTGGCCTTTTCTCCTTGGAGCGAAGGAGGATGAGAGGTGACCTGATAGAGGTGTACAAGATGATGAGAGGCATCGATTGTGTGGATAGTCAGAGGCTTTTTCCCAGGGCTGAAATGGTTGCCACAAGAGGACACAGGTTTAAGGTGCTGGGGAGTAGGTACAGAGGAGATGTTAGGGGTAAGTTTTTTACTCAAAGAGTGGTGAGTGTGTTGAATGGGTTGCCAGCTACGGTGGTGGAGGCGGATACGATAGGGTCTTTTAAGAGACTTTTAGATAGGTACATGGAGCTTAGTAAAATAGAGGTCTACAGGTAAGCCTAGTAATTTCTAAGGTAGGGACATGTTCAGCACAACTTTGTGGGCCGAAGGGCCTGTATTGTGCTGTAGGTTTTCTATGTTTCTAACATAGAACAGCTTGGGCTTTATAAGGTATTAGTCAGACCACATATGGAGTATTGTGAGCAGTTTTGGACCCCTGTGTACAAAAAGATGTGCTGGCCATGGAGAATGTCCAAAGGAGATTCACGATCATGATCCTGGGAATGGAAAACTTAATGTGTGAGGAGCATTTGCTCCAGTGTGTACTCGCTGGAGTTGAGAAGAGTGAGGGGGGAATCCCAGTGAATATTGAAAGGTCTAGTTAGAGTGGACTGGAGACGATGTCGCCCATTGTGGGGAGTCTGGGACCAAAGGGCACAGATTCAGAATAGAGGGACGTCACTTTAGAACAGGCATGAGGAGAAATTTCTTTCACCAGCGGGTTGTGAATCATGGAATTTTTTGCCACAGACAGTTGTGGAGGCCAAGTCATTGGGTGTCAAAGGTTATGGGCAGAAAGCAGGAGAAGGGGTCTGAGAGGGATAATAAATCGGCTAGATTTGAATGGCAGAGCAGACTCAATGGACCAAATGGCCTAATTCTGTTCCTTTGTCTTAGAATCTTACAGTACAAAAAAGGAACAGACCCTTCGGCCCACCGATTCTGTGCTGATCATGATGCCAGTCTAGCTGATTGTATCAGCCTGCACATTGTCTGTATCCATCCATTCATTGCCTGCTCGTCTGTCTATAAAAAAACCTCTTAAAAGTTGCTACCAAAGTCAAATTAAATCTATTCTCAAAGTACCATACACCATGTGCTACATCGACAGTTATTTTCTTGCAGGCATTTACAAGAAAATCTTCCTTTCAGTGATCACCTGAAAGATTTTGGGAAAGATATTATTAAACTGGAGAGTGCAGAGTATAGCAGCCATAATAGAAGAGTGGAAAAGACTCGATGGGCTGAATGGCCTGGTTGTACTCCTGCGTCTTATGGTCTTGTTCATGTGACAATAATAAAGCAATGCCAATATGTTTTCAAAACAAATCTCAGCAGCTGGCATTTCCAGTTTTACATTTCCCAAAGGATTAACTCCAAAATTATTTGAAAATCAATATTTATCCTGTTCTTCATAAAACTCTAGCAAATAAGGCAATTAATCCTAAACCTGACAAATTCTGCAGATGCTGGAAATCCAAAGCAATGCAGACAAAAAGTTGGAAGAACTCAGTAGCTCAGACAGCATCTATGGAAATGAATAAACAGTCGACATTTCCAGCTGAAACCCTTCCTCAGGACTGGAAAGGAAGAGGAAGATGCCAGAATAAGAAAGGTGGGGGTGGCAGAAGGAGAATAGCTATGATGTGATAGGTGAAGCCAGGTGGGTAGGAAAGGTAAAGGACTAGAGAGAAAGAAATCTGATAGGACAGAAGAGTGAACAATAGGAGAAAGGGAAGGAGGAGGGGACCCAGGAGGAGGTGATAGGGAGGTGAGAGGCCAGAGAGGGGAACAGAACAACAGGGGAGGGGAAGGAGAAATTGATATTCATCCCATCAGGTTGGAGGCAATCCAGACAGAATATAAGGTGTTGCCCCTCCACCCTGAGTGTGGCCACATTCGACAGAAGAGGAGTCCATGGACCGACATGTCAGAATGGGAATGGAAATCAGAATTAAAATGTTTGGTCACTGGGAACTTCTACTTTTTGACAAATGGAGCGGAGGTGCTCGACAAAGTGCCCCCCCCCCCCAATTTACAACAGGTGTCATCAACGTAGAGGAGGCCACATCTGGAGCACTGGATTCACAGGTGAAGTGTTGCCTCACCTGGAAGGACTGTTTGGGGCCATGAATGGAGGTGAGGGAGGAGGTGAATGAACAGGTGCAGTACTTTGGCTGCTTGCAGGGATAAGTGCCAGGAGGAAGATTAGTGGGGAGAGATGAATGGACAAAGGAATCGCAGAGGGAGCGATACCTGCAGAAAGCTGGGATGTGGGGGAAAAGTAAAGATATGTTTAGTGGTAGGGTCCCTTTCGAGATGGCAGAAGTTGTGGAGGATGATGTGTTGGATGTAAAGGCTCATGAGGTGGTAGATAAGGTGGGGGAAAGATGGGGTGAGCGCAGATGTATGGGAAATGGAGGAGATGCAGATGAGGGCAGCATCAATGGTGGAGGAAGGAAAACCCTGTTCTTTGGAGAAGGAGAACATCTCTGATGTCCTGGAAAGGAAAGACTCATCCTGGGAACAGGTGCAACAGAGGTGAAGGAAAAGAGAAAAGGGCATAGCATTTTTACAGGAGAGGGTGGGAAGAGGTATAGTCAAGATAGCTGTGGCAATCACTAGGTTTATAAAAGATGTCAGTTGATGTTTGTCTCCAGAGGACACAAAGAGATTGAGAAAGTGGAGGGAGGTGTCAGAGATGGACCAATTGAATTTAAGGGCAGGGTGAATGTTGGAAGCAAAGTTGATAAAATTGACAAGCTCAGCATGGGTGCATGAAGCAGCACCAATGCAGTTGTCAAAGTAACAGAGGAAGAACTGGGGATATTACAGGAGAAGACTTGCACCACGGACTGTTCTGGGTGCCCATGACTATTGCTCGAGTCTGTAGAAAGTGGGAGGAGCCAAAAGAAAAATTGTTGAGTTGTAGACTATCCTGGTAGAATATGAGGTGCTGTTCCTCAATTTTGTGCTTAGCCTCACCCTGGCAGTGGAGGAGGCTGAGGGCAGACATGTCATGGAAATTGGGAGGGAAATTAAAATGGCTGACAGCCAGGACCTCCAGACAGCCACAGAGGATGGAGCAAATGCCTAGTTTAGTCAACCCTTGGTCTCACCGACATAGAGAAAGCCACATTGTGATAAGCAAGTGCGGAGGAGATGCAAGTGACTGTCTGACCTGGTGGTAGAGACAATCAGCTTGAGAGATGATGCTGGATTAGCAGAGACTGTAATCATTTTTAGATAGAACACACTGAAGCGTAGTACCTCATTATTGTCCAGAGTGATCAGTCAATCGCACTGTCCCAAATGATATTTAACCCCTTGAGAGTCAGTGGAGTAGAACTCATCCAGGTAGATTGAGAGTATTCTATCACACAGGTGAGGGCAGGCTTCAAATTTAAAATCAAAGTAAATCTATTATCAAAGTACATATATGTCACCATATACAAACCTGAGATTCATTTTCTTGTGGGCATACTCAATAAATCCATGGAATAATAACCATAACATTATCCCCTCTGGTTCTAGAGCCTGATGGTCGAGGAGTAATAACTGTTTCTGAACCTGGTGGTGTGAGTCCTGAGGCTCCTGTACCTCCTTCCTGATGGTCGAGGAGTAATAACTGTTTCTGAACCTGGTGGTGTTGGTACTGAGGCTCCTGTACCTCCTTCCTGATGGTCGAGGAGTAATAACTGTTTCTGAACCTGGTGGTGTGAGTCCTGAGGCTCCTGTACCTCCTTCCTGATGGTCGAGGAGTAATAACTGTTCCTGAACCTGGTGGTGTGAGTCCTGAGGCTCCTGTACCTCCTTCCTGATGACAGCAGTGAGAAGAGAGCATGGGTTGGGTGGTGGGTGTCCATGATAATGAATGCTGCTTTCCTACAACAGCATTTCATGTAGATGTGCTCAATGGTAGGGAGGACTTTTCCCATGACGGACTAGGCCATATCCACTAATTTTGTAGCATTTTCTGTCCAAGGGCATTGGTGTTTCCATACCAGGCTGTGATACAGCCAGTCAAGATACTCTCCACTACGCATCTATAGAAGCTTGCCAAAGTTTTAGATGTCATGCCAAATCTTCGTAACTCCTAAGGAAATAGAGGTGCTGCCATGCATAATTCCACTTAAATGCTGGGCCCAGGATAGGTTATCCGAAATGATAACAGCAAGGAATTTAAAGTTGCTGACCCTCTCCACCTCTGACCCTCTGATGAGGATGAGCTCATGGACCTCTGGTTTCCCTCTCCTAAAGTTTGAGACATCAGTGCGTGGGAGGAGCAAGAAAGGATGGCGCCAGAGGTTTTTCCAGTTCATCCATGAAATGGTTTTTCTTTTTTTTCTCATGTCTCTCTTTTCTTTTCAGTCTGGCTGGGGCTCTGCTGCAGTCCGTGATCTGCAGCTGCAGCTCAAACTACCGTTCTCCGTGAGCGGGTTCTCGGACTTGCCATGAGGCTTGATATTTCAGTATCTCCAGATGTGGCCTGGATGATTTGTGCCTTCAGACCCCTGGATGAGCCGATTTCTCACTGATGTTGCCAACTGAAGTGTCGCAGAAGACTGAAACATCGAGGCAGCAGGTGGTGTGCACTGCTGTCGGAAGAAAGCTCCTGTACTCGAGTGATCCTCTCGCACTCTCTCTTTTGATGGTGAGTGAGAGCCTGTTGGTCCTCGAGTCGGGGGACTTGGAGAAGCGACACAGAAAACAGTAACATTGAAACAAGAAGCTGCTGGTCTCCCACTCTCACTTGTTGCAGAAGCGAACTCACTCTCTCTCGCTAGTGAGATACTGAGCCTGCCTGAGATACCAAGGTGTTGGAATGAGTTGCAGTTATTGATGAACTCCAGATCAAGGTCTTTTTGCAAGCCTTAGCTTTGTTTGCATGATAGGGAGAAGGGAGTCAGTGCTTTTGCTGGTGCAAGTGGAGGGAGAGAGAGGGGGGGCTTTGGGAGTCTAATGCTTCTGTCTTTGGGTTTTTTTCTGTTTTGTGGATGTTTCTGAAGAGTAAGAATTTTAGGTTGTTTACTGTATACAATACCTGATATTAAATTGAACCATTGAACCATGAGATAAGCTACTCACCTCAGAGCAACTTACCATTTATCTGCTCTTGTAACCATGAGACAGACCACTTAACCTTCTGGTGTGTGACATCGAACTGAGTATTCCCATGACCCTTGTGACAAGGGAATGAGATTGGGAGGTACAAGAACCTGAAGTCCTACACCACCAGGTTCAAGAATTAATGTCCTTTAGGGGAGGAATCCTGCCATACTTACCTGGTCAAGCCTATATGTAACTCCAAACCCACAGTAATGTGGTTGATTCTGAAATGGCCTAGTAAGTCATTCAGTTGTTTCCAACAGCTAAAAAGAAAATAATAAGGAATAAACCCGGAAGGACAACCTGGCACGAACCGAGGCACTGGAAACAACAATTGCAAAACCAGTCCTGTCGACCCTGCGAAGTCCTCCTTACACAACCAATGGATCAGGCCTATGCTCTGAAGTCATATAACCATATAACAATTACAGCATGGAAACAGGCCATCTCGGCCCTTCTAGTCCACGCCGAACGCTTACTCTCACCTAGTCCCACTGGCCCGTACTCAGCCCATAACCCTCCATTCCTTTCCTGTCCATATACACATCCAATTTTACTTTAAATGACAATATCGAACCTGCCTCTACCACTTCTACTGGAAGCTCATTCCACACAGCTACAACTCTCTGAGTAAAGAAATTCCCCCCTCGTGTTACCCCTAAACTTTTGCCCCCTAACTCTCATGTCCTCTTGTTTGAATCTCCCCTACTCTCAATGGAAAAAGCCTATCCATGTCAACACTATCTATCCCCCTCATAATTTTAAATACCCCTATCAAGTCCCCCCTCAACCTTCTATGCTCCAAAGAATAAAGACCTAACTTGTTCAACCTTTCCCTGTAACTTAGGTGCTGAAACCCAGGTAACATTCTAGTAAATCTCCTCTGTACTCTCTCTATTTTGTTGACATCTTTCCTATAATTTGGTGACCAGAACTGTACACAATACTCCAAATTTGGCCTTATACAATTTTAACATTACATCCCAACTCCTATACTCAATGCTCTGATTTATAAAGGCCAGCATACCAAAAGCTTTCTTCACCACCCTATCCACATGAGATTCCACCTTCAGGGAACTATGCACCATTATTCCTAGATCACTCTGATCTACTGCATTCTTCAATGCCCTACCATTTACCATGTATGTCCTATTTTGATTATTCCTACCAAAATATAGCACTTCACACTTATCAGCATTAAACTCCATCAGCCATCTTTCAGCCCGCTCTTCTAACTGGCCTAAATCTCTCTGCAAGCTTTGAAAACCTACTTCATTATCCACAACGCCACCTACCTTAGTATCATCTGCATACTTACTAAACCAATTTACCACCCCATCATCCAGATCATTAATGTATATGACAAACAACATTGGACCCAGTACAGATCCTATTGGAGTATAAAAGTATAAATTTTGCTGTGTAACCAAAACTATGTAGTCAGTTTTGAAACTTGCTATTTGCTATGCATGTACCCAATTTAGTAGGAGAATGAAATCCTAAGAATGTAGAAGACAATGGTGTGTTAATGAGAGGTAGCTAAGAGATGTAGATTAGAACATGATTAAGTCACGAAATCTTAAGAATGTAGAAGACAATGGTGTGTTAATGGGAGGTAGCTAAGAGATGTAGATTAGAACATGATTAAGTCAATGGGTAGAAACAATAGTAGTGGATGTACCTGTGATACGCAACTATAGACCAATTGCATATGCTAATGGAACTAAACCAGGAGATTGCTATAAAAAATGCTATGTCCAAAGGATCGGTGGGCAATCAGCGATTAGTTCAATGACTGTTTCAGCTTTGATTTGCAAATTAAAGTTTAATACTTCTTGAAGAATCTTCTGCGTCTCCTGGTCATTTGTAGGGCACGAGAAACCACGACAATCCCTGAGGCACACCACTAGTCACCGGCCTCCAATCTGACAAACAGTTATCCACCACTACTCTCTGGTGTCTCCCATCCAACCACTGTTGAATCCATTTTACTACTTCAATATCTTTACTTCAACCTAAAGATTGAACCTTCCTAACTAACCTTCCGTGCGGAACCTTGTCAAAGGCCTTACTGAAGTCCATATAGACAACGTCCACTGCTTTACCCTCGTCAACTTTCCTAGTAACCTCTTCAAAAAATTCAATAAGATTTGTCAAACATGACCTTCCACGCACAAATCCATGTTGACTGTTCCTAATCAGACCCTGTCTATCCAGATAATTATATATACCATCTCTAAGAATACTTTCCATTAATTTACCCACCACTGACGTCAAACTTACAGGCCTATAATTGCTAGGTTTACTCTTAGAATTCTTTTTAAACAATGGAACCACATGAGCAATACGCCAATCCTCCAGCACCATCCCCATTTCTAATGACATTTGAAATATTTCTGTCAGAGCCCCTGATATTTCTACACTAACTTCCCTCAAGGTCCAAGGGAATATCCTGTCAGGATTCGGAGATTTATCCACTTTTATATTCCTTAAAAGCGCCAGCACTTCCTCCTCTTTAATTGTCATAGTTTCCATAACTTCCTTACTTGTTTCCCTTACCTTACACAATTCAATATCCTTCTCCTTAGTGAATACCGAAGAAAATAAATTGCTCAAAATCTCCCCTATCTCTCTTGGTTCCACACATAGCTGTCCACTCTGATTCTCTAAGGAACCAATTTTATCCCTCACTGTCCTCTTGCTATTAATTTTACTGTAGAAACCCTTCGGATTTACTTTCACCTTACTGGCCAAAGTAACCTCATATCTTCTTTTAGCTTTTCTAATTTCTTTCTTAAGATTCTTCTTACATTCTTTATATTCCTCGAGCACCTCATTTACTCCATGCTGCCTATATTTATTGTAGATATCTCTCTTTTTCCGAATCAAGTTTCCAATATCCCTTGAAAACCATGGCTCTCTCAAACTTTTAACCTTTCCTTTCAACCTAACAGGAACATAAAGATTCTGTACCCTCAAAATTTCACCTTTAAATGACCTCCATTTCTCTATTACATCCTTCTCATAAAACAAATTGTCCCAATCCACTCCATCTAAATCCTTTCACATCTCCTCAAAGTTAGCCTTTCTCCAATCAAAAATCTCAACCCTGAGTCCAGTCTTATCCTTCTCCATAATTATTTTGAAACTAATGGCATTGTGATCACTGGACCCGAAGTGCTCCCCAACACATACCTCCATCACCTGACCTATCTCATTCCCTAACAGAAGATCCAACACTGCCCCCTCTCCAGTTGGTACCTCTATATATTGCTACAAAAAACTATCCTGCACACATTTTACAAACTCCAAACCATCTATCCCTTTTACAGTATGGTCTTCCCAGGCTATGTGTGGAAAATTAAAATCTCCCACAATCACAACCCTGTGCTTACTACAAATATCTGCTATCTCCTTACAAATTTGTTCCTCCAATTCTTGCTCTCCATTAGGTGGTCTATAATACACCCCTATAAGTGTTACTACACCTTTCCCATTCCTCAATTCCATCCAAATAATCTCCCTAGACGAGCCCTCTAATCTATCCTGCCAGAGCACCACTGTAATATTTTCTCTGACAAGCAATGCAACACTTCCTCCTCTTGTCCCTCCGATTCTATCACACCTGAAGCAATGAAATCCAGGAATATTCAGTTGCCAATCACACCCCTCCTGCAATCATGTTTCACTATGTCCAGCCGTGAATGGTGGTGGATAATCAAACAACTCACTGGAGGAGAAAGTCAAGTCAAGTCAAGTCAAGTCACTTTTATTGTCATGTATACCATAACTGCTGGTACAGTACATAGTAAAAATGAGACAACGTTTTTCAGGACCATGGTGTTACATGACACGGTACAAAAAATCTAGACTGAACTACATGAAAACAACACAGAAAAAAACTACACTAGACTACAGACCGACCCGGGACTACATAAAGTGCACAAAACAGTGCAGGCATTACAATAAATAATAAACAAGACAATAGGCACAGTAGAGGGCAGTAAGTTGGTGTCAGTCCAGGCTCTGGGTATTGAGGAGTCTGATAGCTTGGGGGAAGAAACTGTTACATAGTCTGGCCGTGAGAGCCCGAATGCTCCGGTGCCTTTTCTCAGATGGTAGGAGGGAGAAGAGATTGTATGAGGGGTGCGTGGTGTCCTTCATAATGCTGCTTGCCTTGCGGATGTAGCGTGTAGTGTAAATGTCCATAATGGCGGGAAGAGAGACCCCAATGATCTTCTTAGTTGACCTCACTATCCGCTTCAGGGTCTTGCGATCCGAGATGATGCAATTTCCGAACCAGGCAATGATGCAGCTGCTCAGGATGCTCTCAATACAACCCCTGTAGAATGTGATGAGGATGGGGGGTGGGAGATGGACTTTCCTCAGCCTTCGCAGAAAGTAGAGACACTGCTGGGCTTTCTTTGCTATGGAGCTGGTGTTGAGGGACCAGGTGAGATTCTCCGCCAGGTGAACACCAAGAAATTTGGTGCTCTTAACGATCTTTACCGAGGAGCCGTCGATGTTCAGCAGGGAGTGGTCGCTCCGTGCCCTCCTGAAGTCAACAACCATCTCTTTTGTTTTGTTCACATAAAGAGTCTGGTTATTGGCTCTGCACCAGTCCGTTACCTGCTGCACCTCCTCTCTGTATGCTGACTCATCGTTCTTGCTGATGAGACCCACCACGGTCGTGTCATCGGCGAACTTGATGATGTGGTTCGAACTGTGTGTTGCAGCACAGTTGTGGGTCAGCAGAGTGAACAGCAGTGGACTGACCACACAGCCCTGGGGGGCCCCCGTGCTCAGTGTGATGGTGTTGGAGATGCTGCCTCCGATCCGGACTGACTGAGATCTCCCAGTCAGGAAGTCTAGGATCCAGTTGCAGAGGGAGGTGATCAGGCCCAGTAGGCTCAGCTTTCCAATCAGTTTCTGAGGGATGATTGTGTTGAATGCTGAACTGAAGTCTATGAACAGCATCCGAACGTGTGTGTCTTTTTTGTCCAGGTGGGTTAGGGCCAGGTGGAGGGCGATGGCAATGGCGTCGTCTGTTAAGCAGTTGGGACGGTACACAAACTGCAGGGGGGCAGCAGGGTCTTAATGTGCCTCGTGGCAAGCCTCTCGAAACACTTCACAAATATCCCCATCCTCAATGAGAGAGGAGCCCAGCACACCTGTGCAAAAGATGAGGCTGAGGTATTTGCAGCAATCTTCAGTCAGAAGTGACGAGTAGATGATCCAGCTCAGCCTCTTCCAGAATTCCCCAACATCCCAGATGCCAATCTGATTCACTCCACATGAAATGGCTGAAAGCACTGGATACTATGAAGGCTATGAGCCCTGACAAAATCCCGGCAATAGTCCTGAAGACTTGTGCTCCAGAACTTGCCACGCCACTGGCCAAACTGCTCCAGAACAGCTACAACACCGGCATCTACCCTGCAATGTGGAAAATTGCCCAGGTATGTCCTGCACACAAGAAGCAGGACAAGTCCAGCTCAGCCAATTACTGCCCTATCAGCCTACTCTCAATCATCAGCAAAGAAATGGAAGGGGTCATCAACAGTGCGATCATGCAGCACCTACTCGGCAATAACCTGCTTACAGATGCCTAGTTTGGGTTTCGCCAAGGCCACTCAGCTCCTGACCTCATCACCTCCTTGGTCTAAACATGGACCAAAGAGCTAAATACCAGAGGTGAGGTGAGAGTGCTAGCCCTTGACATCAAGGCAGCATTTGACTGAGTATGGCATCGAGGTGCCCTGGCTAAAATGGAGTCAATGAGAATTAGGGGGAAATCCCTCCGCTGGTTGGAATCATACCTGACCCAAAGGAAGATGGTTGTGGTGGTTGGAGGTCAATCATCTCATCCTCAGGACATCACTGCAGGAATTCCTCAGGGAAGTTTCCAAGGACCAATCACGTTCAGCTGCTTCATCAATGACGTTCTGTCCGTCATAAGGTCAGAAGTGGGGATATTCACAGATGACTGCACAATGATCTGCACCATTCATGACTCCTCAGATAGTGAAGCAGTTCATATCCAAATGCAGCAGGACCTGGACAATATCCAGGCTTAGGCTGACAAGTGGCAAGAAACATTTCAGCCGTGCAAGTGCCAGGCAGTGACTGTCTCCAACAAGAGAGGCTCCAAGCATTGTCCCTTGATATTCCGTGATATCACCATCACTGAATCCCCTACTATCAACATCCTAGGGTACATCGACAGCAAACTGAACTGGTCTAGTCATATAAACAACGTGGCTACCAGAGCAGGTCAAAAGCTAGGAATCCTGCGGCGTGTAACTCACCTCCTGACTCCCCAAAGCCTGTCCACCATCCACAAGGCTCAGGACAGGAGTGTAATGGAATACTCGCCACTCACCCGGATGAGTGCAGCTCCATCAACACTCAAGAAGCTTGACATCATCCAGTACAAGGCAGCCCACTTGATTGGTCCCCCTTCCACAAGCATCCAATCCCTCCACCATCGATGAACAGTTGCAGCAGTGTGTACTATCTACAAGATGCACTGCAACAACACACCAAAGTTCCTAAGGCAGCACCTTCCAGACCCACAACCACTACCACCTGGAAAGACGAGAACAGCAGACACCTGGGAACACCACCACTTGATAATCTCCCTCCAAGTCACTCACCATCTTGACTTGGAAACATAGCGGCGTTCCTTCATTGTTGCTGAGTCAAAATCATGGAATTCCCTCCCAAACAGCACAGTGGGCGTACCTATGCCTCAATGAGGTTAAAGAAGGCAGCTCATCACCACCTTCTCAAGAGCAACTAGGAATAAGCAATAAATGCTGGCTTGAACTTCCCTTCAACCGGCATAGTATAACAATACTATGATCACTTTGATCATTTTGCACTTAAGCAGACGTTTTTTTTAATTGTCTTTATTTGTCACATGCACATTGAGACATTAAAATGTACAATGAAATGAACTGCATGACTTGTATCAACAATAACACAGTCCCAGGAGGCAGTCCACAAGTGATGCCATGCTTCTGGCGCCAACAACTTACTAACCTTAACTTGTACATCTTTGGAATGTGGGAGGAAATTGAGCACCCGGAGGAAACCCATGCAGTCATGGGGAGAATGTACAGAGAGCAGTGAGAACCTCGCTGTAAAGAGTTACACTAGCCACTATGCTATTGTGCTGCCCTTTTGTTCTTTTTTAGTTAGCTGTGCACTTTCTTGTAAAAATTCTGTATAATTTATACTAATCTATGTTGCCTGTATATGCTGCTGCAAGTAAGATATTCAGATTTTTAAAAATTTTGATATAAGTAAAAGGTTGACCCTTCTTCTCCCTACTCCTGGCATGGGGGTCTTCCTTGCGATAGTTAATCACTGGCGTTCTCGCTGCTTTGCATTCGAAGCCCCTCATCCTTACTGTCGTTACTGTCATTCTTCAGAATGAGTGTAATGAAATTATTGTTACTCAGGATTCGGTGCTGCATAAAAACCACAATAATCATAAATAACACAATAAGTAGAAATACATAAGATTAGCTTATAACATAGACAGAGTGTATGTCCATATAGTGACGCCAGGCATGGGAGTGTCTGTACACAAGGTGATTCTGTCAGGTGAGGGTAAAGTAGTGGTGAATGGGGGTGTGGAGGGGCAGGTTAGTGGTTGGAGGTGTTGATCAGTGTGATGACTTGGCTTTTGAGTCTGGTGATCATGCGTAGCCTCCTCCCTGATGGGAGAGGAACAAACAGTCCATGAGCAGGATGCTGTCCTTTTCCGGCACCTTTCTGTGCATATGACCTTGATGGCAGGTAGGCTGGTGCTGGTGATGTGTTGGACAATTTTAACTACCCGTTGTAGAGCCTTCCTGTCTGCCGCGGAGTATATTCTCTTTAAGCTGCATAAATCAAAAGTTGGAAGTGTGTTTCTTCCATTTCTGTGTTTACTTCACAGCTAAAACAGAATACATATTGTCCTTGGACATTCTGAAGAAGAGTTTCTGAAGAACTGTTTCATCATTTCCTTATTAAAGTTCCCCACTGAAAGAGGAGAGCGATTCACTCTGTTTCCCATCAGAAACACCAGGTTCTTGTGACCAGGCCAGCTGCCAGCTGAATCCCATTTCAGTGCTATCAGCTATTCTTTCTTGAGTTTATTAGGGTTGGTGCCTGCTGACAGGTCGGGAGAGATCACAGAGAAGAAAAAACAGAAGAGGCTGAAAATAATAACAGAAGCCGCTGTTTATGATTCAGATTTATTTGGGCATCACAGTAGCGTAGTGGTCAGAGGAACGCTACTACAGCTTGGGGCATCGGAGTTTGGAGTTCAATTCCAGCGCTGTCTGCATGGAGTTTATGTTCTCCCCACCAGGTGCTCCTGTTTCCTCCCACAGTCCGAAGACGTATCGGTCATTGTAAATTGGCCTGTGATTAGGTGGGTTGCTGGGTGACAGGGTCTTTGGGTCGAAAGGGCCTGTTCCGTGAGGTATCTCTAAGTTAAGTGAATAAGTTATCACATGTACATGGAAACGTACAGTGAAATGCATTAACAATCGACACACCCAAGGACATGTTGTGGGCAGCTCGCCAGCGCAGCCACACATTCCAGCACCAACACAGCATGCCCACCATTTTCAGCAGAACAACACAGAATACAAGCAGCATAAAAAAACAGAACTGAACCCTCACACAGCAGGAGATGCCTGCAGCCCTACAGCAACTGGCAAGCCCATCCTACTAATCTCCCAAACCCTTGCAGTCCGCACATAGGTCCGCTGTCTAGAACTTGCTTCGACAGTGCCAGCACATCAAAGGTCGTCTACTGTTCATTATGGACACCCTTTCAAGGGTGACATTTCCTGTGTGACACAGGTGCTCAGGTGAGTGTGCTGCCAGCGTTGCCTATTCATGAGAAGACTATGGCCAACGAAACCTCACTGGAAGCCGCCAACACCAGCAGGATCCTGACTTATGGGACACGACAGGTGACGCTCTTCTCAGGGTGCGACGTTACACATGGGACTTCGTCCTGGCTAATGTGACTAGACCTCTGCTTGGTGCAGATTTCCTGCGTGCCCAAGGACTGTTGGTCGATCTTAAGAAATGCCGGCTTGTGGATGTCGAGGACTTTGGCTCATTACCCTGCTCCCCCAGTAAGTTCCCCACAACAACTCTATCAAGCACAGGCGCCACCGCATGTGAATTCAGTCGACTGCTGGGTGAATTCCCAAACCTCACCAAGCCCACATTCTCCACTATATTCACAAAACATGGGGTTGAGCACCACATTTCTACAACACGCCCGCCAGTCCATGCCTGCATGCATATACTGGACCCAGAAATGCTGGCAACCGCAAAGGCTGAGTTTGCCAACATGGAAATACTTGGCATTGTACGCCTGTCGAATAGTCCTCAGGCATTGCCCCTCCACATGATCCATAAGACAATTGGTGGTTGCCACCCTTGTGACAATTCCTGACGCCTTAACAAGGCCACTACCCCTGATCATTACCTGGTCCCACACGTTCAAGACTTTTCAGCACGTTCCGCTGGAAAGTTAATTTTTTCCAAAGTCGATCTAGTTAGGGGCTACCATTAGGTGCCTGTGTGCTCAGAGAACACTCCCAAAACAGCTGTGATAACCTGGATGACCTCTGAGTTTCTGCACATGCCATTTGGACTGAAAAATGCAGCACAAACTTTCTAACGACTGATGGACTTGGTATTAAAAGGCTTAGATTTTCCTTTTGTTTACCTGAGTGACATACTTGTCACCAGTGCAGCCAACTCCAAACAAATAACTCATCTCAGCACTCTCGTCAAGCGCTTACACCAACTCAGGTTGATTTTTAACTCTGCTAGATGCCATTTGTTTGACAACCATTGTCTTTCTCAGCCATCGCATCTCCACAGAATACCACTCCCATCAAAAGTAACCACTATTATGGATTTCCCAACGCCCCACACTACAAAAAACTACAGGAGATTTTAGGCACAGTGAATTTCCATCACCACTTCATTAAGCGAGCTGCGGGACTTATATAACCATATAACAATTACAGCACGGAAACAGGCCATCTTGGCCCTTCTAGTCCGTGCCAAACGCTTACTCTCAACTAGTCCCACTGACCCGCACTCAGTCCATAACCCTTCATTCCTTTCCTGTCCATATACCTATTAAATTTTACTTTAAATGACAATATCGAACCTGCCTCTACCACTTCTACTGGAAGCTCATTCCACACAGCTACCACTCTCTGAGTAAAGAAATTCCCCCTTGTGTTACCCTTAAACTTTTGCCCCCTAACTCTCAACTCATGTCCTCTTGTTTGAATCTCCCCTACTCTCAATGGAAAATGCCTATCCATGTCAACTCTATCTATCCCTCTCATAATTTTAAATACCTCTATCAAGTCCCCCCTCAATCTTCTACGCTCCAAAGAATAAAGACCTAACTTGTTCAACCTTTCCCTGTAAGTTAGGTGCTGAAACCCAGGTAACATTCTAGTAAATCTTCTCTGTACTCTCTCTATTTTGTTGACATCTTTCCTATAATTCGGTGACCAGAATTGTACACAATACTCCAAATTCGGCCTTACCAATGCCTTGTACAATTTTAACATTACATCCCAACTCCTATACTCAATGCTCTGATTTATAAAGGCCAGCATACCAAAAACTTTTTTCACCACCCTATCTACATGAGATTCCACCTTCAGGGAACTATGCACCATTATTCCTAGATCACTCTGTTCTACTGTATTCTTCAATGCCCTACCATTTACCATGTATGTCCTATTTGCATTATTCATACCAAAATGTAGCACCTCACACTTATCAGCATTAAACTCCATCTGCCATTGTTCAGCCCACTCTTCTAACTGGCCTAGATCTCTCTGCAAACTTTGAAAACCTACTTCATTATCCACAACGCCACCTACCTTAGTATCATCTGCATACTTACTAATCCAATTTACCACCCCATCATCCAGATCATTAATGTATATGACAAACAACATTGGACCCAGTACAGATCCCTGAGGCACACCACTAGTCACCGGCCTCCAACATGACAAACAGTTATCCACCACTACTCTGTGGCATCTCCCATCCAGCCACTGTTGAATCTATTTTACAACTTCAACATTAATACCTAATGATTGAACCTTCCTAACTAACCTTCCATGTGGAACCTTGTCAAAGGCCTTACTGAAGTCCATATAGACAACATCCACTGCTTTACCCTCGGCAACTTTCTTCGTAACCTCTTCAAAAAATTCAGTAAGATTTGTCAAACATGACCTTCCACACACAAATCCATGTTGACTGTCCCTAATCAGACCTTGTCTATCCAGATAATTATATATACCATCTCTAAGAATACTTTCCATTAATTTACCCACCACTGACGTCAAACTTACAGGCCTATAATTGCTAGGTTTACTCTTAGAACCCTTTTTAAACAATGGAACCACATGAGCAAAACACCAATCCTCCAGCACCATCCCTGTTTCTAATGACATTTGAAATATTTCTGTCAGGGCCCCTGCTATTTCCACACTAACTTCCCTCAAGGTCCTAGGGAATATCTTGTCAGGATTCGGAGAATTATCCACTTTTATATTCCTTAAAAACTCCAGTACTTCCTCCTCTTTAATCGTCATAGTTTCCATAACTTCCCAACTTGTTTCCCTTACCTTACACAATTCAATATCCTTCTCCTTAGTGAATACCGAAGAAAATAAATTGTTCAATATCTCCCCCATCTCTTTCGGCTCCACACATAGCTGTCCACTCTGATTCTCTAAGGGACCAATTTTATCCCTAACTATCCTTTTGCTATTAATATAACTGTAGAAACCCTTTGGATTTATTTTCACCTTACTTGCCAAAGCAACCTCGTATCTTCTTTTAGCTTTTCTAATTTCTATCTTAAGATTCTTCTTACATTCTTTATATGCCTCGAGGACCTCATTTACTCCATGCTGCCTATATTTATTGTAGAGATCGCTCTTTTTCCGAACCAAGTTTCCAATATCCCTTGAAAACCATGGCTCTCTCAAACTTTTAACCTTTCCTTTAAATCTAACAGCAACATAAAGATTCTGTACCCTCAAAATTTCACCTTTAAATGACCTCCATTTCTCTATTACATCCTTCCCATAAAACAAATTGTCCCAATCCACTCCTTCCAAATCCTTTTGCATCTCCTCAAAGTTAGCCTTTCTCCATTCAAAAATCTCAACCCTGGGTCCAGTCCTATCCTCCATAATTATTTTGAAACTAATGGCATTGTGATCACTGGACCCAAAGTGCTCCCCAACACATACCTCCGTCACCTGACCTATTTCATTCCCTAACAGGAGATCCAACACTGCCCCCTCTCCAGTTGGTACCTCTATGTATTGCTGCAAAAAACTATCCTGCACACATTTTACAAACTCCAAACCATCCATCCCTTTTACAGTATGGGCTTCCCAATCTATGTGTGGAAAATTAAAATCTCCCACAATCACAACCCTGTGCTTACTACAAATATCTGCTATCTCCTTGCAAATTTCCTCCTCCAATTCTCACTCCCCATTAGGTGGTAAATAATACACCCCTATAAGTGTTACTACACCTTTCCCATTCCTCAATTCCACCCAAATAGTCTCCCTAGACAAGCCCTCTACTCTATCCTGTCAGAGCACCGCTGTAATATTTTCTCTGACAAGCAACGCAACATCTCCTCCTCTTGTCCCTCCGATTCTATCACACCTGAAGCAACGAAATCCAGGAATATTTAGTTGCCAATCACACCCCTCCTGCAACCATGTTTCACTAATAGCTACAACATCATATTTCCAGGTATCAATCCATGCTCTAAGCTCATCCACCTTTCTTACAATGCTCCTAGCATTAAAATAAATGCATTTAAGAAATTCCCCACCTCTTCCTCTCTGTTTATCTCTAACAGTACAAAGAACTTTACTGTCTTCTTTTTCTTCCTTCCCCCATACATCTGTCCCTACACTCTGGTTCCCCTCCCCCCTCGTATCTAGTTTAAATCCACTGGAGCCTCTCTAGCAAACCTACCTGCAAAAATATTTGTCCCCCTCCAGTTCAGATGTAAACCGTCCTGCCAGAACAGGTCCCACCTTCCCTGGAAAACTGCCCAATTATCTATAGATCTGAAGCTCTCCCTCCTGCACCATGTCTTCAGCCACGTGTTAATCTGCACTATCTTACTATTTCTAAACCCACCTGCACATGGCATGGGTAGCAATCCTGAGATTGCTATCCTGGAGGTCCTGTCCTTTAACTTGGCACCTAGCTCCCTAAACTCACCTTTCAGGACCTCCTCACTCTTCCTACCCACGTCGTTGGTCCCTATATGGACCACGACATCTGGCTGCTCACCCTCCCTCTTGAGAATACTGAGAACTCGATCCGAGATATCGCAGACCCTGGCACCAGGGAGGCAACAGACCATCCGGGATTCCCGATCTCTTCCACAGAACCTCCTATCTGTCCCCCTAACTATTGAATCCCCTATCACTGCTGCTCTCCTCTTTTCCCTCCTTCCCTTCTGAGCTGAGGGTCCAGTCTCGGTGCCAGAGACGCAAGCACTGCAACTTGTCTTTGGCAGGTCGTCCCCACCAACAGTATCCAAAACGGTATACTTATTGTTGATGGGCACGGCCACAGGGGTGCTTATGCTTCCCCCGTACAGTGCGTTCAAAGACAATATCCCTGATCAGGTGCTTGACTGGTCAGCAGACATGACCAGGGCATTTCATGATACCAAACAAGCTCTTTCTAACGCGACACTACTGGGTCACCCACTCCCCAACACACTCATAGCCATTACGGCTGACACCTCAGACTACGCCGTGGGTGCTGTGCACGAACAATTGGTCAGAGGTGTGTGGCAGCTGCTCGTTTTCTTCAATCAGCAGCTCTTCCCTCCGAAAGGAAAACATCACATTTGACCGTCCGCTTCTCGGTCTCTATCTGACTGTCTTCTAGAGGATCGCCATTTCACAGCCACAAATGGCCAAAGTATCACACCCTTGGTCTGCACGGCAGCAACATCACCTGGCCTACATATCAGAGTTCACAACAAGTGAAAAGGACCTTGATCAGGGTGAGGTTGAAATAGAACAGGCCTGTGTGCTGGACAATGTGGAGATTAAGGAAGAAGAAGTGTTGGATCTTCTTAAAAGCATCAAGATTGATAAATCCCCAGGGCAGGATGTGATACACCCCAGGTTGCTGTGGGAAGTGAGAGAAGAGATCGCTGGAGCAGTAGCTATGATCTTTGAATCCTCTTTGGCTACAGGGGAGGTGCCGGAAGATTGGAGAATGGCAAATGTAGTTCCCTTGTTTAAAAAAGGTAATAGGGAGAATCCTGGGAACTATAGACCGGTGAGTCTTACGTCAGTGGTCTGCAAACTATTGGAAAGGATTCTTAAGGATAGGATCTATGAGCATTTGGAGAAGTATAGTCTACTCTACAGTGGAAAGCGGCCAGTGAGTGAGTGGGCCAGTGAAGGAGTGGAGATTTGAGGCTTTGACTCGAGAGGCTTCGACGAGAAGAGGCGGAGTTCAAGCTTGTTCCCAGTTAGTCTTTACAATGCCTCCTGAGATGGTGATGTGCCTCTCCTGTGAGATGTGGCAGTCTTGGGGGAACTCCCCTCTCCCGCAGTCACATCTGCCAGAAGTGCTTGCAGCTGGGCGATCTGGAAGACCGTGTGAGGAATCTGGAGCAGCAGCTGGATGACCTTCGACTCATAAGGGAGAATGAGGCAGTCACAGATGTGAGCTACAGGGAGGTAATCACACCTAGGCTGCCGGAAGCAGGTCGTTGGGTGACAGTCCGAGGGGGGAAAGCGAAGGAGAGTAGACAGGTAGTGCAGAGCACCCCTGTAGCCATTCCCCTGAATAATAAGTTTACCGTCCTGGATGCTGTTGGTGAGAACGACCGACCAGGTGTGAGCCACGGTGGCAGGGCCTCTGGCACTGAGTCTGACCCTGTGGTGCAGAAGGGTGGGACAGAGAAGAGGAGAGCTGTCGTCATTGGAGAATCTATAGTCAGGGGAGCAGACAGGAGATTTTGTGGACGTGAGAAGGACACCCGCATGGTTTGTTGCCTCCCGAGTGCCAGGGTCCGGGATGTCTCTGACTGGGTGCATGATATCCTGGTACGAGAGGGAAAGCAACCAGAAGTCGTGATACATGTTGGGACCAATGACATAGGCAGGAAGAGGGATGAGGTCCTGAAGTGTGAGTTTCGGGAACTAGGCAGAAGGCTGAAGAACAGGACCTCGAGGGTGGCGTTCTCAGGATTGCTGCCAGTGCTACGTGATAGTGATGGGAAGAATTGGAGGAGATGGCAGTTGAATGCGTGACTGAGGAGTTGGTGCGGGGGCAGGGTTTTAGATTTTTGGATCATTGGGATCTCTTCTGGGGAAGGTGGGACCTGTACAGATTGGATGGGTTGCACCTGAACTTGAGGGGGAGCAATATCCTTGCAGGTAGGTTTGGTAGCATGGTTCGGGAGGGTTTGAACTAATTTGCAGGGGGTTGGAACCCAGAGTGATAGAGCAGTGAAAGAATTGCATGGAGTAAAGCCAGATCTAACATATAGAGAGGCTTTGAGGAAAGAGCAGCAGAATAAAGGGTGTAAAGGTAATAAGGTAGAAGGGCTAAAGTGTGTATACTTCAGTGCAAGAAGCATCAGGAACAAAGGTGATGAACTGAGAGCTTGGATACATACATGGAATTATGATGTAGTGGCCATTACTGAGACTTGGCTGGCACCAGGGCAGGAATGGATTCTCAATATTCCTGGATTTCAGTGCTTTAAAAGGAATAGAGAGGAGGGAAAAAGGGGAGGAGGGGTGGCATTACTGGTCAGGGATACTATTACAGCTGCAGAAAGGGTGGGTAATGTAGCAGGATCCTCTTTTGAGTCAGTATGGGTGGAAGTCAGGAACAGGAAGGGAGCAGTTACTCTACTGGGGGTATTCTATAAGCTCCCTGGTAGCAGCAGAGATACCAAGGAGCAGATTGGGAGGCAGATTTTGGAAAGGTGCAAAAATAACAGAGTTGTTATCATGGGTGACTTTAACTTCCCTAATATTGATTGGCACTTGATTAGTTCCAAGGGTTTAGATGGGGCAGAGTTTGTTAAGTGTTTCCAGGATGGATTCCTGTCACAGTATGTTGACAGGCCGACTAGGGGGAATGCCATACTAGATCTAGTATTAGGTAACGAACCGGGTCAGGTCACAGATCTGTCAGTGGGTGAGCATCTGGGGGACAGTGACCACCGCTCTCTGGCCTTTAGCATTATCATGGAAAAGGATAGAATCAGAGAGGACAGGAAAATTTTTAGTTGGGGAAGGGCAAATTATGAGGCTATAAGGCTAGAACTTGCGGGTGTGAATTGGGATGATGTTTTTGCAGGGAAATGTACTATGGACATGTGGTCAATGTTTAAGGATCTCTTGCAGGATGTTTGGGATAAATTTGTCCGGGTGAGGAAGATAAAGAATGGTAGGGTGAAGGAACCATGGGTGACAAGTGAGGTGGAGAATCTAGTCAGATGGAAGAAGGTAGCATACGTGAGGTTTAGGAAGCAAGGATCAGATGGGTCTATTGAGGAATATAGGGTAGCAAGGAAGGAGCTTAAGAAGGGGCTGAGGAGAGCAAGAAGGGGGCATAAGAAGGCCTTGGTGAATAGGGTAAAGGAAAACCCCATGGCATTCTTCAATTATGTGAAGAACAAAAGGTTGACAGGAGTGAAGGTAGGACTGATTAGAGATAAAAGTGGGAAGATGTGCCTGGAGGCTGTGGAAGTGAGTGAAGTCCTCAATGAATACTTCTCTTCGGTATTCACCAATGAGAGGGAACTTGATGACGGTGAGGACAATATGAGTGAGGTTGATGTTCTGGAGCATGTTGATATTAAGGGAGAGGAGGTGTTGGAGTTGTTAAAATACATTAGAACGGATGAGTCCCTGGGGCCTGACGGAATATTCCCCAGGCTGCTCCACAAGGCGAGGGAAGAGATTGCTGAACCTCTGGCTAGGGTCTTTATGTCCTCGTTGTCCATGGGAATGGTACCGGAGGATTGGAGGGAGGCGAATGTTGTCCCCTTGTTCAAAAAAGGTAGTAGGGATAGTCCAGGTAATTATAGACCAGGTAATTATAGACGTCTGTGGTGGGAAAGCTGTTGGAAAAGATTCTTAGAGATAGGATCTATGGACATTTAGAGAATCATGGTCTGATCAGGAACAGTCAGCATGGCTTTGTGAATGGCAGATCGTGCCGAACAAGCCTGATAGAGTTCTTTGAGGAGGTGACCAGGCATATAGATGAGGGTAGTGCAGTGGATGTGATCTGCATGGATTTTAGTAAGGCATTTGACAAGGTTCCACACGGTAGGCTTATTCAGAAAGTCAGAAGGCATGGGATCCAGGGAAGTTTGGCCAGGTGGATTCAGAATTGGTTTGCCTGCAGAAGGCAGAGGGTCGTGGTGGAGGGAGTACATTCAGATTGGAGGGTTGTGACTAGTGGTGTCCCACAAGGATCTGTTCTGGGACCTCTACTTTTTGTGATTTTTATTAACGACCTGGATGTGGGGGTAGAAGGGTGGGTTGGCAAGTTTGCAGATGACACAAAGGTTGGTGGTGTTGTAGATAGTGTAGAGGATTGTCAAAGATTGCAGAGAGACATTGATAGGATGCAGAAGTGGGCTGAGCAGTGGCAGATGGAGTTCAGACCAGAGAAGTGTGAGGTGGTACACTTTGGAAGGACAAACTCCAAGGCAGAGTACAAAGTAAATGGCAGCATACTTGGTAGTGTGGAGGAGCAGAGGGATCTGGGGGTACATGTCCACAGATCCTTGAAAGTTGCCTCACAGGTAGATAGGGTAGTTAAGAAAGCTTATGGGGTGTTAGCTTTCATAAGTCGAGGGGTAGAGTTTAAGAGACGCGATGTAATGATGCAGCTCTATAAAACTCTAGTTAGGCCACACTTGGAGTACTGTGTCCAATGTGGAAGCATTGGAAAGGGTACAGAGGAGATGTACCAGGATGCTGCCTGGTTTAGAGAGTATGGATTATGATCAGAGATTAAGGGAGCTAGGGCTTTACTCTTTGGAGAGAAGGAGGATGAGAGGAGACATGATAGAGGTGCACAAGATATTAAGACAGAATAGACAGAGTGGACAGACAGCGCCTCTTTCCCAGGGCACCACTGCTCAGTACAAGAGGACATGGCTTTAAGGTAAGGGGAGGGAAGTTCAAGGGGGATATTAGAGGAAGGTTTTTCACTCAGAGAGTGGTTGGTACGTGGAATGCACTGCCTGAGTCAGTGGTGGAGGCAGATACACTAGTAAAGTTTAAGAGACTGCTAGACAGGTATATGGAGGAATTTAAGGTGGGGGGTTATATGGGAGGCAGGGTTTGAGGGTCGGCACAACTTTGTGGGCCGAAGGGCCTGTAATGTGCTGTACTATTCTATGTTCTATGTTCTATGTACTCAAGGATAGTCAACATGGCTTTGTGAAAGGAAGGTCATGCCTCACGAGCCTAACTGAGTTTTTTGAAGAGGTAACAAAAGAAATTGATGAGGGTAGGGCAGTGGATGTGGTCTACATGGATTTTAGCAAGGCATTTGACAAGGTCCCTCATGAGAGACTCATCCAGAAAGTCATGAGGCATGGGATCAGTGGAACCTTGGCTGTTTGGATAAAAAAATTGGCTTACAGGAAGAAAGCAGAGGGTAGTTGTGGAAGGAAAGTATTCTGCCTGGAGGTCGGTGACTAGTGGAGTGCCGTAGGGATCTGTCCTGGGACCCCTGCTCTTTGTGATTTTTATAAATGATCTGGATATAGAGGCGGAAGGATGGGTGAGTAAGTTTGCGGATGACACAAAGATTGGAGGAGTTGTGGATGGTGCTGCAGGTTGTTGAAGGTTACAAGATGATATAGATAGGACTCAGAGTTGGGCAGAAAAATGGCAGATGGAGATCAATCCAGATAAGTGTGAGGTGATGCATTTTGGAAGGACAAACCAGAAGGCTGAGTACAGGATTAATGGTCAGTTACTTAAGAGTGTGGGATGAACAGAGGGACCTTGGGGTTCAAATCCGTACATCCCTCAAGGTCGCTGCACAGGTTGATAGGGTAGTTAAGAAGGCCTATGGGATGCTAGGCTTCATTAACAGGGGGATTGAGTTCAAGAGTAGAGAGGTCATGTTGCAACTCTACAAATCTCTGGTGAGACAACACTTAGAGTATTGTGTTCAGTTCTGGTCACCTCATTACAGGAAGGATGTGGAAGCTATGGAGAGGGTGCAGAGGAGATTTACCAAGATGTTGCCTGGTTTGGAAAACAAGTCTTATGAGGCAAGGTTAGCAGAGCTGGGACTTTTCTCTTTGGAGCATAGAAGGATGAGAGAGGACTTGATAGAGGTCTACAAGATTATGAGAGGCATAGATAGGGTGGATAGCCAGTACCTATTTCCCAAGGCACAAATAGCAAACACCAGTGGGCATATGTACAAAATTAAGGGAGGAAAGTTTAGGGGAGATATCAGGGGTAAGTTTTTTTTTACACAGAGGGTTGTGAGTGCCTGGAATGACTTGCCAGGGATGGTGGTGGAGGCTAAAACATTAGGGGTATTTAAGAGCCTCTTGGACAGGCACATGGATGAAAGAAAAATAGAGGGTTATGGGGTAGAGTGGGTTTAGTACTTTTTTTTTAAGGAATATATGCATCAGCACAACATGGAGGGCTGAAGGGCCTGTACTGTGCCATAGTGTTCTATGGTTCTGGTGTTCTAGTGATATACAACGATTCAAATATAATTTTGTGGCTGATTGCCTCTCACGTCCAGCCGTTGAGACCATACACGTAGGGGTTGACTATGCCAGCATAGCAGCCGACCAAGCTACTGACCCTGAGGTCCAGCCTTACCGAACAGCAGTCATGGGGCTGCGGTTGGCTTACACTAAGTTTGGAGAAGCTGCAGTTTCTCTCCTGTGTGATGTCTCAACTGGTCCATGTAGACCCCATATTGCCTGAGAACTGGAGGTGGACTGTTTTGACTCCATACATGGCCTCTCGCATCTGGGCCGGAAGGCCTCACAGAAACTGGTTTTGCTAAAGTTTTTGTGGCATAGCCTTCAAAACCATGTGCATGATTGGACTACAGCCTGTGTGGAGTGCCAGTGGGCAAAAATTAACCATCATTTCCAGGCACCATTGGCACCTTTTGAGGTCCCTGAGCAACTGACCATGTCAATGTGGACCTTGTTGGTCCTCTTACCCCTTCCACAGGGTTCATGTACCTCCTTACCATGGTGGACCTTACCACCAAGTGGCCAGAGGTTGTCCCTGTAGCATTAATGACAGCTACAGACGTGGCTCGGGTGTTCATCAGCACCTGGGTTACTCGGTTTGACACCTCATCTGCTATTTCCTTCAACCACGGTCCCCAGTTCATTTCAGACCAAAAGGGGACCTGCAGTCATCCATGGCCGAGTTGGTAGACGGACAGCCTTTACAAGTACCAGGTGATTTTATTCCTATACCACAACCACCTGGTGGGTTCCACTCTCCTCAGTAAAATCAATTCCTTTGAACCTGTTCCTACCTCCCATCATGGTGTACAGCAATTTTGGGTTCCTGTGGACCTGCATTCCTCTTTGTTTGTCTTTTCCCACCATGAATATCCCCTTAGGCTCCCTTACAAAGGCCCATTCCGCATTTTGGAACGGGGAGAAAAGACTTTCATCATAGATAAGAGGAGTAAACTTGAATGTATTTTGGTAGATCACCTCAAACCGGCTCACCAAGACTTGGAAGATTCCACTGCCATGCATCTCCCATCAAGACCTGGCCATGAGCATATCAATACACCTCTGGATGAGCCAGAGGCCTCTGCTGTTCCTCCACAAAGGGAACATTGGACCTGAGCTGGGCAGCTCGTTCAAGCTCCAAACAGACTCACCATCCTGGTTTTAGTGAATTCTTGGTGGGGGGGTTCTGTGTAGGGTAACATAAATGGTGGAAACATACAGAATTCACAACCATTGACATTGAGTTGAGGTTCACTTTAAGAAGCTGGTCTGAAGTGATGAAGTATTTACATCAAGTGTTTTTACTGTGATTTGTGTTCAGTGTTTGGAGTACTTTCAATGAGTTGTTAGGGTTTTTCTTAAACAGAAAATGCCTCCACCATTTTTGTTTGCAAAAACCTACACTATCAGATTCCATCTTTTTTGTCCCGTTACCTTTTCCACCTATCACCTCCCAACTTCTTACTTCATCCCTCCTCTACCACCTACCCACCTCCCCCCTCACCTGGTCTCACATATCACCTGCTAGCTTGTACTCCTTCCCCACCACCCCTCAACTTCTTATTCTAGCTTCTGCCCCCCCTTCAGTCCTGATGAAGGGTCTCGGCCCGAAACGTTGACTGCTTATTCTCTCCATGGATGCTGCCTGACCTGCTGAGTTCCTCCAGCATTTTGTGTGTGTTATTCTGGATTTCCAGCATCTGCAGAATCTCTCGTGTTCATGATTTACAACATCAAGTGTTGGTCACAACTCATCTACTGACTGAGGAAGGCACCTTGGCTGGCAAAGACACGTTGGGCCAAAGGGCCTGTTACTATGCTGTAGAGCTCTATGACTACATTCAGATGATCAGCCAACCTGGCTATACATTTGTGGAGGCTGAAAGTGTGGAGCCCCACACAAAAGTATTGCCGGTCAGTTAACAATGTGATTCAATGTGCACAGAGACAGGAATCTGAAAGCAACCAATCAAAACACTGGGCTGGAAAAGTGAAGGGTGCGGCCACAGTCGGATCTGTAAACAGGAAGGATATTTTTAAAATAAAGTATTGCTTAATCAGATGGGTGGTATACTTTTCAGGCTAGTCAGTGCCAGTAAAGAGAAAACAGATTATGTTTTAACATTTTGTGGGAAATTGAGAAAAATAATCAAAGATCACTGTTCAAAGTTCAGAGTAAATTTATTATTATCAAAGTGTCACCATTTACAACTCTGACATTCATTTTCTTGCGGGCATTCACAGTACGGTCAATGAAAACAGAAAGATGAGCAAACAACCAATGTGCAGGCGAAGACAAACTAATAATAATAATAAAGTTGGTAATAAATAATATTGAGAACACGAATTGTAAAGTCCTTGAAAGTGAGTCCATTGGTTGTGAGATCAGTTCAGTGTTTAGGTGAGTGAAATTATCTACGCTGTTTCAGGAGCATAATGGTTGAGTGGTAATAACTGTACTTGAACCTGGTGGAGTGGGACCTAAGGCCCCTGTACCTCCTTCCCGACGGCAGCAGTGAGAAGAGAGCATGGGCTGGGTGGTTTCTTGTGGCAGCACTCTTTGTAGATGTGCTCAATGGTGGAGGGGGGTTTTCCTGTGGTGGACAGGGCTGTATCCATTACTTCTTGTAGGTTTTTCTGTTCCTGGGCATTAGTGTTTCCACACCAGGCTGTGATGCATCAATCAGGACACACTCCACTGTGCATCTATAGAAGTTTGTCAAGCCTCCTTCATAATGGCACTTATGGGCTTGTCCCAGGACAGATCCTCTGAAATGATAACATCAAGGAATTGAATGTTACTGACCCTTTCCACCACTGATCCCCTGATGAATTCTGGTTCATGGACCTCAGTTTCCTCCTCCTGTAGTCAATAATAAATAAGCTCTTTGGTTTGCTGACCTTGTGTAAGAGGTTGTTGTGGTCTACTGGACTCAATGAATACAGGCCAGTTGCAATCATATCAGTCATAATGAAGACTTTTGAAAGGCTGGGCATGTTATTTCTTAAATCTATAAGTCAAAATTTTGTATATCTGCTGCAGTTTGCCTAGAACCAATAGATCTGTTGATGATGCAGTTAACATGGGCCTGGACTTTATACTACAGTACCGCAACTCCCTACTACACGTGTCAGGATTCGTGTTGACAATTTCAGTTCAGCATTTAATACCAAGATCCTAAGCTTTTGCAAGAGAAATTCTCCAAACCTAACATACTAAGTCCATCTACAGTTGTATTCTAAACTTCCTCTCTGACAGGAGGCAGTATGCGAGACCAGGCAAGCAAGTCTCTACATCCCATTCACTCAGCACATGGGTGTGTTCCCTGCACTCTTCTATTTTCTCTGTTTACCAAATGACTGTGTTTCCAGTGATCCATCAGTTAAACTGGTAAAGTCTGTGGTCAACACCACTGTCATAGGACTATTCACCAGAGGTGACAAATCAAAACAAGCCAGTGTCCTGGTGTGATCACAACTTAGAGCTGAATGCCCTCACAATCATACAGATGCATATCGAGAAATGTGTCTCCTCTCCACCAACAACTACTCTATGGTTAGCACCATTCCAACGTTCAGGTTCCTGGGCAGCATCATTCTACAGGACCTCGAACGCAAGAACCACATCTCTTTCATTGACAAACAGGCTCAGCAACAGATGTACTTTTTGTGGCATTTGGTAAAATTGTGTCTTCCCCAGAGCATAGTGGTGCAATTTTGCACTACTGTCATAGAGAGCATCCTCACATCAGCCATTATAGACACAAGAGACTCTGCAGATGCTGGAAATCCAGAGCAACACACACAAAATGCTGGAGGAACTCAGCTGGTCAGGCAGCATCTATGGATTGGGCCAAGACCCTTCATCAAGACTTCGTCAGCAACTACTGGGTGCAGTGTCTTCTCACAATGTACAAAAGCTCTCTATGATTCTATGACATTTTGCTTTTGCTCCTCTGATTACAGAAGGATAGGAAAGCATTCTCAGCTCCATCCATCCTAGACCTGTTCTGCTATGGCACCACTGCTTTGTTACCTCCAGAAAAAGTTTGATGTTGTGTTTCTTTTTGTTCTAGGTTCAGTTCAGGTGTTGGGGGAAGGAGGAGGAGCACCAGGGGGAGGTGATAGGAAGGTGAGTAGAGTTAAGAGGCCAGAGTGGGGAGTAGAAGAAGAGGGGAGGGAGAGGGTACAATTAATTGAATGGACCCTATTACTCTCATCCTTCATATACATGGGAAGTAAAAATCTTTATGTTACGTCTCTGTCTAAGTGTGCAATGTGCAATTTACAGTAATTTATAATAAATACTATGTACAACAGGACAGTCAATATAATGTAGAAATACAGTGGTGTCAGTGTCTGGTGGAAGAAGGTGTCCTGGAGACTGTTGGTCCTGGCTTTTATTGCTGTGGTACCGTTTCCTAGATGGAAGCAGCTGGAACAGTTTGTAGTTGGAATGACTCAGGTCCCCAATGATCATTCGGGCCCTTTTTACACACCTGCCCTTGTAAATGTCCTGAATCATGGGAAGTTCACATCTACAGATACATTGGGCTGTCTACACCACGCTCTGCAGAGTCCTGCGATTGAGGGAAGTACAGTTCCCAGACCAGGCAGTGATGCAGCCAGTCAGGATGCTCTCAATTGTGCCCCTGTAGAAAGTTCTTAGGATTTGGGGGCCCTTACCAAACTCCCTCAACTGTCTGAGGTGAAAGAGGCGCTTTTTCACCACACAGCCAGTACGTACAGACCACATGAGATCCTCGGTGATGTGGATGCTGAGGAACTTGAAGCTGTTCACCCTCTCAACCCCAGATCCATTGATGTCAATAAGGGCTAGCCTGTCTCTATTCCCCCTGTAGTCCACAACCTTTGTTTTTGTGACATTGAGGGAGAGGTTGTTTTCTTGACACCACTGTGTCAGGGTGATGACTTCTTCTCAGTAAGCTGCCTCATTATTATTTGAGATTAGGCCAATCAATGTAGTGTCATCAGCAAATTTAATTAGCAGATTAGAGCTGTGGGTGGTGACACAGTCATGGGTATAGAGAGAGTAGAGGAGGGGGCTTAGGACACAGCCCTGAGGGGTACCTGTGTTGAGGGGCAGAGGTGAGGGAGCCCACTCTTACCACCTGCCAGTGATCTGACAGGAAGTCCAGGATCGAGCTGCACAAGGCAGGGTGAAGGCCGAGGTCTCCGAGCTTCTTGTCGAACCTGGATGGAACTATGGTGTTGAATGCTGAACTGCAGTCCAAGAACAGAATTCTCACATAAGCATCCTTCTTCTCCAGGTGTGTAAGGACGGTGTGTAGAGCAGTGGCTATTGCATCGTCTGTTGATCAGTTGTGGCGGTAGGCAAATTGTAGGGGGTCCAGTGCCAGCAGTGTGTGAGTATTGTTTTAAAGATACTCTTGACTATTTGGGGGTGTATGGGGTGTCGAGGGAGGGGTCGCACCTCTGGTGGGGGGGGCCTGCTGTGCCCTTTTTCAGGGCAGCTTGTCCACCTTCGGTCCCCACCTGGCTCTCACCTACGGCTCCAAGTAGCTGTAACACGTGCAGTGGCCACACCCCGGTAAACCGTCTCGGCAGACGGGCCAAACCAGGTGAGGGTAGCTGACGGGTCTTCGACCCGCAGTGAGGTAGGAGATCTGTCTGTCCCAGCGTGTGAAGTCTGGCCCTGGCGGATTGAGCGGAGGAGACCGATTAATGGTCAAGAAGGCAGGCCAGCAGGCGTTGTGGAGCGCTTTAAGAGCACAAGACACATAGACGTCCTGGTCATCCACCGCAAGAGGGGGTGGTCTCTTTAAACTCACCCGGCAATAGGCAAAGGCAAACCACTGCTGTAACCTGCCACGTCCATGATTTCCCAGTGTGTCAGAGCGGAGTGGAGGGAAATCGTCTGCCAACTGGAAATTCCAGATGCTACCTAATGACAACTATTTGATTCAGGCTGAAAAATTACAAATGAATTTTTAATGCTTAAAAATAACATTGAAGCAGAATTAATTAGCCATCTCAATCATGGTTAATTGCTCAATTTTCCATCAGTGCTTCTAAACGGGTTTCCAAGCAATAACATCTCAAAATTAGCAGAGTTTTGCTGTATCTTTTGTCCTCTGCACCCTTCCTTACACTTAAAAGGCATCATTCCAAGGGACTGACAAATGGACCCAGTGAGTGAAATCTTACCATAATTCATTCAGGCTGTGTGTCCTGTCTTGTGGGTGATGCCTGCTTTGTGTCACAGAGATATTGAGCACCATAGCCAAGAAGCAGGCACAAGCAACACCACAGATTCCATCTGGGTGGCCTCCAACCTGATAGTATGAACATCAATTTCTCCAACTTCTAGTAATTTCTCACCCTCCCCTTCTCTCCTTTTCTATTCCCCATTCTGGCTCCCCTATGACTCCTTTTCTTCTCCTAATCTGCCTATACCTCCCTCTGGTGCCCCTCCACCTTTCCTTTCTCCCAAGGTCCACTCTCCTCTCCTATGAGATTTCTCTTTCTTCTCCCCTTTACCTTTTCCACCTATCACTTTTCAGCTTCTTAGTTCATTCCCCCTCCCCACCCACCTGACTTCAGCTATCTCCTTCCAGCTTGTGCTCCCTCCCCTCCCCCCACCTTATTCTGGCATCTTCCCTCTTCCTTTCCAGTCCTGATGAAGGGTCTCAGCCCTAAATGTTGACTCTTTATTCTTCTCCATAGATGCTGCCTGAACTGCTGAGCTCCTCCAGCATTTTGTGTGTGTAACAGACCCTTTGGCCCCTCTAGTCTGTGCCAAACTCTTGTCCCATTGGCCTGCACCTGAACCATAGTGCTGCACACCTCTCCCATCAGAAGTTATGCAAATTTCTCTTTCACATTGCAATTGAACCTGCATCCAAAAGAACAAGGACTCTTGCTTTGGCTTTGATGCAACTTGGAGGACCATCATCTACCCTGTGGAGGTAGGACGCCAGGGTTTTGTTGGTGCATTGATGACAAGGTTACTGCGTGATATGGCAGTGACTGGAGTGAGGTTCAGGAGGGCAACCAGAGAATTGGCTGAAGAAGCTGAAAAGGGCAGATTTCAGCTGTGGCTGAGGAGGAAGGACAGAAATTGGCCTACTGACTAATCCCACTGAAAGCTGCAGAGGGTGGCGGGGAAACATCCCTCTACCAGGAGATGTACCAGGACTAAGAGAGCAAAACATCAATGAGAGGTGGTCCCTGGCTGATGACCCTGCAGCTGACCTCAGGGCACTGTTGGAGATGGGTCAAGTAGTGATGCCAAGCAGCAAACAACATCTTCCTGTAAATCTCATTATCACTGACATGGGTTGTGAAATTTGTTGTTTTGCAGCAGCAGTACTGTATAATATACTATAAATTACAATAAGAAACACTGTACATATAAAAAAGATAAATAAGTAGTGCAACAACAGAGCAAAATGCTGCTTTTATAGTGTGTCACTCTGGATTTCCAGCATCTGCAGAATCTGTTGTGTTTTTAAAAAGCAGTGAGGAAGTGTTCATGGGTTCATTGTTCATTCAGAAATCTGATAGCAGAGGGGAAGTAGTTGTTCCTAAAAGACTGAACGTGTGTATTCAGGCTCTTGAACCTCCTCTCTGATCATAGAAATAAGAAGAGGGCATGTCATAGGTGGTGGGGGTACTTAACGATGGCATTGCCTTTCAAAGATGTGGTGAGAATGATGAAGCTGGCTGAGTTAATAAACATCTGCAACATCTTCTGATGGAGAGTTTAACAAAATTACAACATTTTAGAGCAAACTCGAGGAAATCTGCAGATGCTGGAAATTCAAGCAACACACACAAAATGCTGGTGGAACACAGCAGGCCAGGCAGCATCTATAGCCCTATAGATGCTGCCTGGCCTGCTGCGTTCCACCAGCATTTTGTGTGTGACAGTTTAGAGCAAACTCTTTCAAAGAGAGCCACACTCTCAGAGGTTCCTTTCCAGTTTTCAGGCTATTCGGCCCATTGATTCTGCTCTGCCATTCCATCATGGCTGATTTCTGATCTGTCTCAACCCCATTCTCCTGCCTTCTCCCTGTAACCTTTGACATCCTTACTAATCAATAACATATAAACCTCCACTTTAAATATACCCAACAATTTGGCCTCCACAGCCATCTGTAGCAATAAATTCCACAGATTCACCACCCTCTGGCTAAAGAAATTCCACCTCCTTTCTTTTCTAAAGGGATGTCCTTGTATTCTGAGACTGTGTCCTCTGTCCCTAAATTTTCGTACTATAGGAAAATTCTCTTTATATCTACTCTATCTAGGCCTTTCATTCTGCTAAACTCCAGCAAGTATAGGCCTAGAGCCATCAAATGCTCCTTGTACATTAACCTTTTCATTCCCAGGAATATTTTTGTGAACCTTCTGTGAACCCTCTTCAAGGCCAGCACATCCTTTCTTAGATAAGTGGCTCAAAGCTGCTGACAATACTCCTTTACCAGAAAATGACATCGTAGAGCATTTAAAGGTTAAAGATTAGCTTTTTTGTCACATATACATTGAAACATACAGTGAAATGCATTGTTTACCTCAATAACCAACACAGTCCAAAGATGTGCTGAGGGCAGGCTGGTGACACTTGTTGAACACACCGCATGTTCAAATTCAACTTTATTGCCAATATACAACCAAACAAAACAACGTTCCTCTGGACCCACAACATATATCACACACAGCAGATTAAAAAAATACTACAAATAAGTTAATAAAATGTCATTCAAAATGCATGTAGTAAAGCACAGCACAGCTAAATAGTAAACAGCTCACTGTCCTAGTGACGAGACCTTGGTGGTGACAGGGTATTCATTAGTCACACAGCCTGAGGGAAGAATCTGTTACATGGGCTGCCAATCCTAGTTCTGATGCTCCTGTACCTCCTTCCTAATGGTACTGGGTCAAAGAGATTGTCAGATGGGCGTTAGGGATCCTCAAAATGCCCACAATTTAATCATCTTAACTCGTACATCATTGGAATGTGGGAGGAATCCCATGTGGTCACAGGGAGAAGGTACAAATTCCTTACCAACAGTGGCGGGAATTGAACCTGTGTCACTGATGCTGTGCGGCATTACGCCCACACGCTAGTATACACAACTGTGCTGCTTTCAGTGTTACTTCTGAATTTATAGCACACAATCATTCATTCTAAACAAATTTTTATCTCTCTGATCTTCAGTGAAGCCGTATATTGAAAACTATTTGCAAACCTGGCACCAGTGACACAGTGAAGTGGAGTTCATGAGGGCCAACTCCAACCAACATATTAAATAGTCTATTAAGGTAGGGATAAGAGAGCACTGCTTTGGAAACAACAAAAATACCTCGGTCAACTCAACCACAAATAACGTAGAACATAAATAAAAGAAAATCCAGAAAAAATTTGAACTTCCTGAAGAGGGGTCTGAAAACATTAACTATTTGCTCTTTTCCATAGGTTCTGCCTGGCCTGTTGATCTCCTCCAGCATCTTGTGTGTTACATAGAACAGTATGGTCACATCTTGCTGACTCCTCAAGATTGTTTAATATCAAGTGTAAAGGAGAATGAAATCATTGATACTCCGAATCTGATCCAGCACAAACAAAAACACAATAAAGAACACAATAAAAAAGCACAATAAATATAAATACATAAGATAGCTCATATACATAGAGTAGATTGGTTGTATGTTGATGAAGTGACACTGGGCACAGGAGTGTCTGTACATAAGGTGACTGACAGGAAATGATAAAGAAGTGGTGGTGGGGGCTGTGTCAGTGAGTTGATGTGCTCTCTTCAGCCTTTCATAGAACATAGAATAATACAGCACAGTTCAGTCCCTTTGACCCAGTGTTGTTCCGATCTTTTAAACTACTTTAAGATCAATCTAATCCTCCCCTGTTACATAGCCCTCTATTTTTCTATCATCCATGAGCCTTTCTAAGAGTCCCTTAACTGTCCCTATTGTATCAGACCCTACCTCCACCCCTGGAAGCGTGTTCCATGCATCAGCACTCTCTGATAACCTTCAAATTGTGCCCCCTGGTATTAGCCATTTACTTCCTTGAAAAATCTTTGGCTGTAACTCTCGGACCTTTGTTTGAAGTATTTTAGTGGGTTCCTGTCCCCAGCTGAAGCCTCAGCAGCTTGCAAGGACAATGGAAGGGGCTGTGGTTGTAGCTCACTTCTATTCCAACATAAAGAAACCAGCTGGAAAGTATCAAGCAAGCCTCACACTTTTGGAGTTATAGATGTTACCCAGAGGAATAGTGGAATTTGGAACATGGCAAAGAACTGCAGGAAAACAAGTTGGAGTAGACATTTCCTTCTAAAGAAACAATTAAAGCATTTGAAGAAAGCACATGGTTCCAATTTCATTAGGAAACAACAATCAGCAGATGTTTTAGCCTGTCTCAATGAAGATTTGTGAAAAGATTATTATTAGTTTCAAAGTTTGATGCATCAAAGAGCACAATAAAACAAACTGTCCATTACATAGTATTTTGGAACTATATTGCTGTGAGAGGCAGTATCTATAAATTATCATTGATGAGTTTGTGCAGGAGTCACTGAGTGACACTTCACAATCACAATGCCGGAGCAATTTTTCAATCATTCACAGGATGCACAGGTCTTGTCCATCCATATTTGGCTCTTAATAGTGTGGTTTGCTAACTAGGCTGTTTCAGAAGCCAATTATTTCCCAGACAATTGTGATTCTGGCATCACATAAGGACAACAGATTCTTAACCCAGATCAGAATCAGAATCTGGTTTATTATCACTGAGATATATCATCGAACATGTTGTTTTGTGGTGGCACTACATCAAATATTATCAATGTGCCACAGTAGCATTGCAGTTGGTGTGACGCTATCACACCTCAAGGTGTCAAGAGTTCGCAGTTCAATTCCAGCACCATCTGCACAAAAGTTTGTATGTTCTTCGTATGTGCAGGTTTCTCAGGCTGCTCTGGTTTCCTCTCACAATCCAAAGACGTACTGGCTAGTAGGTTAATTAGTCATTGTAAATTGTCCCGTGATTGAGCTGAGGTTAAATAGATGGGTTGCTGGGTGGTGGGGCTCAATGAGCCGATAGGGCCTGTTCCAAGCTGTATCTTTAAATAAAAATAAAAATAAATGATGAAAAGTTACTATGTCAAATAAAAACTACTGAGTGTAGTGCAAAAAGAGAGCAAATTAGTGAAGTAGTGTTCATGGATTCAGAAACCTGATGGCAGAGGGGAAGACATTGTTCCTAGGTCGTTCAGTGTGCATCTTCAGGCTCCTGTACTGTCAGGAAATACAAGGCAGAGCAGTGCAGATGATTTAGCACTGAATGACACTTTACAAAAGAATGTCAAATAACAAGCCACAAGGGGCCACAAAAAGGATACTAAAAGCTTTTTCAAGTATATAAAGAGTAAAAGACAGGTGAGAGTAGATATAGGACCAATAGAAAATGATGCTGGAGAAATTGCAATGGGAGATAAGGAGATGGCGGAGGAACTGAACGAGTATTTTGCATCAGTCTTCACTGAGGAAGACATCAGCAATATACCGGACATTCAAGGGTGTCAGGGAAGAGAAATAAGCGCAGTCACAATTACGACAGAGAAAGTACTCAGGAAGCTGAATAGTCTAAGGGTAGATAAACCTCCTGGACCAGATGGAATGCACCCTCGTGTTCTGAAGGAAGTAGCAGTGGAGATTGCGGAGGCATTAGCAATGATCTTTCAAAAGTTGATAGATTCTGGCCTGGTTCTGGAGGACTGGAAGATTGCAAATGTCAGTCCGCTATTTAAGAAGGGGGCAAGGAAGCAAAAAGGAAATTATAGACCTGTTAGCTTGACATCAGTGGTTGGGAAGTTGTTGGAGTCGATTGTCAAGGATGAGGTTACAGAGTACCTGGAGGCATATGACAAGATAGGCAGAACTCAGCATGGTTTCCTTAAAGGAAAATCTTGCCTGACAAACCTAGTGCAATTTTTTGAGGAAATTACAAGTAGGCTAGACAAGGGAGATGCAGTGGATGTTGTGTATTTGGATTTTCAGAAGGCCTTTGACAAGGTGCCGCACGTGAGGCTGCTAAACAAGATAAGAACCAATGGAATTACAGGTGTTACGTTCCCCAGTAACCGGGTGACTTACCAGCAAAGATAGAGAGGTCCGCTGAAGCCTGATGCTACTATTTTCAAACGTTTTATTTATAAAGGGGCACAAACGTATGGTTAATACAAAACATTCAGATCATATACATCGTCAAAACTCAATCTAAAGCACAGGTGTAGTAATAATCAATCAAAAATGAGCTCTATCATTGTCTAGGGGATACTGAGTCCAATGAAATATAAGAGTCACTCAAAGTCTGCAGGCTTCCCCGTTTCGGGAACCGCTGGCATTTCACGTGTTGGAGAGAGAGAAAAGGAACACTTGCCCGTCGTCCTTGCGAAGCAAATCCCTGCTGTTAGTTAAAGCGGTTTTTCCTTTTGGGTCCAGCCACAGACTCCCGATCCGGAATCTAACGCACGTGGCTTCCTTCAGAATGGCTTCCCATCCCAACGGGAAGCACTTTCGTATCTTCTTCGTGTGTCTCCTTGGTGCGTCTCAGGCCCCGCCTCGGCAGCCCACCTTTTATCTGGACTGGCAGGGTTGTAGATGTCCATCAGGGTGGGGGGGGGGCGAGGCAATCTTTCCCCCATCACCCAGCCCACGTTGCCCTTAGGGTTTGCACGTAGTCCAGTTCCTTATTCCACAAAGGTGTCTCCCAAGACAATGGCTATGTCCAAGGCTTTTGTCTTGCTGAGCGGCCAGCCCATATTCCAAACCGTAAGGCTCTCTCTCTTGCGATTCTCACAAAGGAAGGGGCTGAGGTCATGACACAGGAAAGTTACATACGTGGATAGAGTATTTGTTGATTGGCAGGAAACAGAGAGTGGGAATAAAGGGATCCCATTCTGGTTGGCTGCTGGTTACCAGTGGTGTTCCACAGGGGTCCGTGTGGGGGCCGCTTCTTTTTACGTTGTATATCAACGATTTGGATTATGGAATAGATGGCTTTGTGGCTAAGTTTGCTGATGATACAAAGATAGGTGGAGGGGCCAGTAGTGCTGAGGAAACAGAGAGTCTGCAGAGAGACTTGGATAGATTGGGGGAATGGGCAAAGAAGTGACAAATGAATTACAATGTTGGAAAGTGTACGGTCATGCACTTTGGTAGAAGAAATAAACTGGCAGACTATTATTTAAATGGGGAGAGAATTCAAAGTTCTGAGATGCAATGGGACTTGGGAGTCCTCATGCAGGATACCCTTAATGTTAACCTCCAGGTTGAGCCAGTGGTGAAGAAGGCGAATGCAATGTTGGCATTCATTTCTAGAGGAATAGAGTATAGGAGCAGGGATGTGATGTTGAGGCTCTATAAGGCACTGGTAAGACCTCACTTGGAATACTGTGTGCAGTTTTGGGCTCCTTATTTAAGAAAGGATGTGCTGACATTGGAGAGGGTTCAGAGAAGATTCACTAGAATGATTCTGGGAAGGAGAGGGTTAACATATGAGGAACATTTGACTGCTCTTGGACTGTACTCCTTGGAGTTTAGAAGAATGAGGGGGGACCTCATAGAAACATTTTGAATGTTGAAAGGCATGGACAGAGTGGATGTGGCAAAGTTGTTTCCCATGGTGGGGGAGTCTAGTACGAGAGGACATGACTTGAGGATTGCAGGGCGCCCATTCAGAACAGAGATGCGAAAAAAAAATTTCAGCCAGAGGGTGGTGAATCTATGGAATTTGTTGCCGCGGGCAGCAGTGGAGGCCAAGTCATTGGGTGTATTTAAGGCAGAGATTGATAGGTATCTGAGTAGTCAGGGCATCAAAGGTTATGGTGAGAAGGCGGGGGAATGGGACTAAAGGGGAGATTGGATCAGCTCATGATGAAATGGCGGAGCAGACTCGATGGGCCGAATGGCCGACTTCTGCTCCTTTGTCTTATGGTCTAAAACAAGAGAGAACAGATACTAAACACAACAGGCAACAAGGTAACTGAAGGCTAAAAGCAATTGGTTGAGGCTGGATGGTTCGTATGAGTGAACCAGGATTGTGGATGAGAGCTGGGTTGAAATAGGCTGCAGGTGATCAGTTGGAAATGAGTGGCAGGTGATTCCTGTGAACTGGATGTAGACTGGGAGGGCCTGCCTGTACAGAGCTGACAGGACCACCCCTCCTGATGGCCCAATGCGAGCTGGATGGCTCCGGTGGAGCTACTTGATGAGCGATGGATCGAACATGAAACTGGATGGCACCCAAGACCTCTCTTCTGGGCCGTGCCCTTCCAAGTCAACCAGGTACTGCATATCCCATCACAACAATGTGAATCCATCAACCAGCAAACTGTGTACACTGGACCACCTTCCACCACTCTAGGTTCTGGGAGATTTGCCGGTGCAGGCCTGACATATATATCCTCTCTGACTGCAGTGATCAGAAGAGGGCATGTTCTGGTAGATGAGAATGCCACCTTCTTGAGGCATCACCTTTTGAAGATGTATTCAACAATGGGGAGGTTTTTCCCTATGATGGACAATAGTGCCCAGATGTACTTATAATCATATAACCATATAACAATTACAGCACGGAAACAGGCCATCTCGGCCCTTCTAGTCCATGGCAAAAGCTTACTCTCACCTAGTTGCACTGACCCACACTCAGCCCATAACCCTCCATTCCTTTCCTGTCCATATACCTATCCAATTTTTTATGAAATGACAAAATGGAACCTGCCACTTCTACTGGAAGCTCGTTCCACACAGCTTTTCTCTGAGTAAAGAAATTCCCCCTCGTGTTACCCTTAAACTTCTGCCCCTTAACTCTCAACTCGTGACCTCTTGTTTGAATCTCCCCTACTCTCAATGGAAAAAGCCTATCCACGCCAACTCTATCTATCCCCCTCATAATTTTAAATACCTCTATCAAGTCTGCCCTCAACCTTCTATGCTCCAAAGAATAAAGACCTAACTTGTTCAACCTTTCTATGTAACATAGGTGCTGAAACCCAGGTAACATTCTAGTAAATCTCCTCTATACTCTCTCTACTTTGTTGACATCTTTCCTATAATTCAGTGACCAGAACTGTACACAATACTCCAAATTTGGCCTCACCAATGCCTTGTACAATTTTAACATTACATCCCAACTCCTATACTCAATGCTCTGATTTATAAAGGCCAGCATACCAAAAGCTTTCTTCACCACCCTGTCCACATGAGATTCCACCTTCAGGGAACTATGCACCATTATTCCTAGATCACTCTGTTCTACTGCATTCCTCAATGCCCTACCATTTACCATGTATGTCCTATTTTGATTAGTCTTACAAAAATGTGGCACGTCACACTTATCAGCATTAAACTCCATCTGCCATCTTTCAGCCCACTCTTCTAGCTGGCCTAAATCTCTCTGCAAGCTTTGAAAACCTACTTCATTATCCACAACACCACCTACCTTATTATCATCTGCATACTTACTAAACCAATTTACCACCCCATCATCCAGATCATTAATGTATATGACAGACAACATTGGACCCAGTACAGATCCCTGAGGCACACCACTAGTCACCGGCCTCCAACCTGACAAACAGTTATCCACCACTTCTCTCTGGCATCTCCCATCCAGCCACTGTTAAATCCATTTTACTACTTCAATATTAATACCTAACGATTGAACCTTCCTAACTAACCTTCCGTGTGGAACCTTGTCAAAGGCCTTACTGAAGTCCATATAGACAACATCCACTGCTTTACCCTCATCAACTTTCTTAGTAACCTCTTCAAAAAATTCAATAAGATTTGTCAAACATGACCTTCCACGCACAAATCCATGTTGACTGTTCCTAATCAGACCCTGTCTATCCAGATAATTATATATACCATCTCTAAGAATACTTTCCATTAATTTACCCACCACTGACGTCAAACTGACAGGCCTATACTCTTAGAACCCTTTTTAAACAGTGGAACCACATGAGCAATATGCCAATCCTCCAGCACCATCCCCGTTTCTAATGACATTTGAAATATTTCTGTCAGAGCCCCTGCTATTTCTACACTAACCTCCCTCAAGGTCCTAGGGAATATCCTGTCAAGACCCAGAGACTTATCCACTTCTATATTCTTTAAAAACTCCAGTACTTCCTCTTCTTTAATCATCATAGTTTTTATAACTACCCTATGTGTTTCCCTTACCTTACACAATTCAATGTTCTTCTCCTTAGTGAATACCAAAGGAAAGAAATTGTTCAAAATCTACCCATCTCTTTTGGCTCCACACATAGCTGTCCACTCTGATTCTCTAAGGGACCAATTTTATCCTTCACTGTCCTTTTGCTATTAATATAACTGTAGAAACCCTTTGGGTTTATTTTTACCTTACTTGCCAAAGCAACCTCGTATATTCTTTTAGCTTTTCTAATTTCTTGCTTAAGATTCTTTTTACATTCTTTATATTCCTCGAGCACCTCATTTAGTCCATGCTGCCTATATTTATTGTAGATCTCTCTCTTTTTCCGAATCAAGTTTCCAATATCCCTTGAAAACCGTGGCTCTCTCAAACTTTTAACTTTTCCTTTTAACCTAACAGGAACATAAAAATACTGCACCCTCAAAATTTCACCTTTAAATGACCTCCATTTCTCTATTACATCCTTCCCATAAAACAAATTGTCTCAATCCACTCCTTCTAAATCCTTTCGCATCTCCTCAAAGTTAGCCTTTCTCCATTCAAAAATCTCAACCCTGGGTCCAGTCCTATCCTTCTCCATAATTATATTGAAACTAATGGCATTGTGATCACTGGACCCGAAGTGCTCCCCAACACATACCTCTGTCACCTGACCTATCTCATTCCCTAACAGAAGATCCAACACTGCCCCTTCTCTAGTTGGTACCTCTATGTATTGCTGCAAAAAACTATCCTGCACACATTTTACAAACTCCAAACCATCCATCCCTTTTACAGTATGGGCTTCCCAGTCTATGTGTGGAAAATTAAAATCTCCCACAATCACAACCCTGTGCTTACTACAAATATCTGCTATCTCCTTGCAAATTTGCTCCTCCAATTCTCGCTCCCCATTAAGTGGTCTATAATACACCCTCATAAGTGTTACTACACCTTTCCCATTCCTCAATTCCACCCAAATAGTCTCCCTAGACAAGCCCTCTAATCTATCCTGCCAAAGCACCGCTGTAATATTTTCTCTGACAAGCAATGCAACACCTCCCCCCCTTGCCCCTCTGATTCTATCACACCTGAAGCAACGAAATCCAGGAATATTCAGTTGCTAATCACTCCCCTCCTGCAACCATGTTTCACTAATAACTGCAACATCATATTTCCAGGTATCAATCCATGCTCTAAGCTCATCCACCTTTCTTAGAATGCTCCTAGCATTAAAATAAATGCATTTAAGAAACTCTCCACCTCTTCCTCTCTGTTTATCCCTAATGGTGCAAACAACTTTATTATCTTTTTCTTCCTTCTCCCCTACATCTTCGGTCTGAGCGCTCCCCTTCTCTGTCACCTGCCTATCCTCCCTCACACACTGTGTACTAGCTTTCTCTATTTGTAAACTAACCTCCTCTCTCCTAGTCTCTTCAATTTGATTCCCACCCCCCAACCATTCTAGTTTAAAGTCTCCCCAGTAGCCTTCACAAATCTCCCCGCCAGGATATTGGTCCCCCTAGGATTCAAGTGCAGGTTTTGTACACTTTTTGTACAGGTCACACCTGCCCCAAAAGAGGTCCCAATGATGCCTTGAATCCCTGCCCCCTTCTCCAATCCCTCAGCCATGCATTTATCCTCCACCTGATTCCATTCCTACTCTCACTGTCGCGTGGCACAGGCAGTAATCCTGAGATTACTACCTTTGTGGTCCTTCTTCTCAACTGCCTTCCTAACTCCCTATGTTCTCCTTTCAGGACCTCTTCCCTTTTCCTACCTATGTCATTGGTACCTATATGTACCATCCAGTAAATTGCTATTTCTTAGCAATCCAGTAGATCTGTGCTCATATTTATCTATTCTAGAGTTTTCAAAGTTTAGTTGTACAAATTTCATTTCCTTGATTCACCTGATTAATCACCCACTAATCTGATAATTTAATAGCTCTAAAATCAAAAACTAGATTATGGAAATCATTCTCACAAAAGGGAAACTAAGACAACATTCTGTCAGTCTCTCTCTGTATGTTAACTATATATGCACTTCATTTGACACGTCTGTACACCTGCTCATTAATGCAAATATCTAATCATGTGGCAGCAACTCAATGCATAAAAGCATGCAGACATGGTCAAAGGGTTCAGTTGTTGTTCAGACCAAACATCAGAATGGGAAAGGAATGTGATCTAAGTGACTTTGACCCTGGAATGATTGTTGGTGCCAGTCGGGGTGGCTTGAATATCTCAGAAACTGCTGATCTGGGATTATCACACAGAATAGTCTCTAAAGTTTACAGAAAATGATGAGAAAAATAATAAACATCCAGTGAGCAGCAGTTCTGTGGGTGAAACCTCCTTGTTAACAAGAGAGGTCAGAGGAGAATGGCCAGACTAGTTCAAGCTGACAGGAAGGTGACAGTAACTCAAATAACCACACGTTACAACAGTGGTGTGCAGAAGAGCATCTCTGAAAGCACAATACAATGAACCTTGAAGTGGATGGGCTACGGCAGCAGAAGACCACAAACATGCAGGAGGTACCTAATAATATGGCCACTTAGTGTACAGTACATTGCTACAAATGTTTCAGTGGAGAGGTCTGTAACTATTCCCTTTTCTAACAGAAATCATTGCAAGAAATACACTGATCTGGCCATTGCAAGTTCTTTTATAAATAATGTTTTAGCCCAATAGTTTAAATTGTTATTAGGAGACACAGAGACCGCAGGTATTCGAACGATGCAGCATGCACACTGCACTGGAGTAAGTCTGCATCCCATGTAGATGTATAAAGGATTGATATGGCAACTTCTCTGTACGTGATCACAAGATGCTGCAGAGAGTTGTGGACACAGCTCAGTACATCATGGACACCAGCCTCCCCTTCATGGACTCTGTCTACACTTCATATTGCCTCAGTAAGGCAGTCAGTATAATTAAAGATCTCAGCCGCCCTGGGCATTCTCTCTTCTCCCTCCTCCCACTGGGCAGAAGATATAAGAGCCTGAAAGAACACACCACAGGCTCATGGACACTACATAGTTATGAGACTATTAGATACACTCTGGCTACTTTATAAGGCACACCTGCTCGTTAATATAAATACAGTGGATTCTGGTTAATTGGGCCATGGGTAAATTGTGGCAGCCGCTTATTTGGGACAATTCTTGAAAAAATAGACGGGATTCCCTTTGTTTATTTCGGACACTATGCCATTTAATTAGGGGTAGGAAACTTCTGCAGAAAAGTTTCTAACTAGCGTAAATTGCATGCACTTGTGTGGCCGTTAGACACTACACCGTACTTAGTACAAACAATTTTTAAATAGTGTCTGTTGCGTGTGTTGGTGTTCAAAAATCAACAACTTTTGTCACTGATATTTGCTGAGAAATAAGCAGCTAGACAATTCAGAACTCTTTTGCCCACTACAATTTCAAATATTTAACCTTGGGATGCCACAAAAAAGCCACGAGTGAAAATGAAACAATTTCATGATTTCAGCAAGCTAGAAACCACAAAGAATTTGAAGGTATCAACGTAATCATCATGAATGTCACAATGAAAATGAAAATTTGGAGGATGCAATTGTCAAAAAGATTGTACGTGGGGTGATTGATAAGTTTGTGGCCTAAGGTAGAAGGAGTCAATTTTAGAAAACCTAGCACATTTATTTTTCAACGTAGTCCCATCCTACATTTACACACTTAGTCCAGCTGTCGTGGAGCATACAGATCTTGGACCTCCAGAAAGTGTCCACAGCAGGGGTGATTGATAAGTTTGTGGCCTAAGGTAGAAGGAGATGAGTTATACAGCTCTCATTACCTGCACAGGCAGTTCAACTCTTTGAGTGAATATGCAGAAAGTTTGAAGTTAATAACTCATCAGTTAATAATGCATCGGAGTGATTGATAAGTTCGTGGCCTAAGGTAAAAGGAGATGAGTTATTAACTTCAAACTTTCTGCATAACAGTTGTTGTTCAGACCAAACATCAGAATGGGGAAGAAATGTGATCTAAGTGACTTTGACCATGGAATGATTGTTTTCGCCAGACAGTGGTATCTCAGAAACTGCTGATCTCCTGGGATGTTCACATACAACAGTCTCAAGAGTTTACAGAGAATGGTATGAAAATCAAAGTACATCCAGTGAGTAGCAGTTCTGTGGGGAAAAAATACACCTTGGTAATGAGAGAGGTCAGAGGAGAATGCCCAGACTAGTTCAAGATGACAATAATTCAAATAACCAAATGTTATAACAGTAGTGTACAAAGAGCGTCTCTGAACGCACAACATGTCACCCTTGAAGACAATGGGCTACAGCAGCAGAAGACCACAGACACACACTCAGTTGCCACTTTAAAAGGTACAGGAGGTATCTAATATAGTAGCCTCTCAATGTAGTTCCCAAGTACAATAAGTTGGATTCTTGACCTCAGAATCGACCTTGCACTTTTTTCTCTACCTCCACTGCACTTCCCCTGTAGCTTTTACACTTTATTCTACATTGATATCTATCTCAATGCACTGTGTAGTAAATTGAACAATATGCAAGGCAAGCTTTTCATTGGATCTGGGTAATTGCGACAGTAATAAACCAATACCAACTCTAAATAGACAGTCAATGTTTTGGGTTGAGACCTCTCATTGTTGGCTGTTCAAGACAGTAAATGAAAGCAAATTCTGATTCAGGGTATCTGGACTGCTGCCTGATGGAAGAAGAAATTTGGGACAAGATTAGCTTTATTTGTCACATATACAAAGAAATGTGCTGCTTGCATTGAACCAAATCAGCAAGAATTGTGCTGGGGACAGCCTGCAAGTGCCACCCCACTTCTGGCACCAACATACCAACACAGCATGCCCTCAGCTCACTAATCCTAACCATGTGTCTTTGGAATGTGGAAGGAAACTGGAGGATACCCTTGCAGTCAAGGGGAGAACATACAAACTCCTTACAGACAATGGCAGGAATTGCACCACGGTCGATGGGTGATGCATTTGAATCAGAAATATCAAAAGGACTGAAAAAATCCCTTACATGTAGTTTTGAGCTGAGAGACAACTAGCTGTCTGATCCAAAACATGATGGAAAAAAGCTATTGAAACAATGCTGATCCTCCTCCCCGTTGAGGAGGTATCGAACATGTATCAAACTTAAAGGACGTGAGCTGGGGAAAATACTTCAGCCAGGTTTATCAAGTGCTGCAGTGAAGAAAAGTGGGATGTGGTGCCCTCAAGTGGACAGAATGGGTAATGCCCCGTTTGTCAACAGAGATCAGAGATGATATGAAAATCCATTCTGATATGTCTATCCATGGCCTCCTCTACTGTCAAGATGAAGCCACACTCAGGTTGGAGGAACAACACCTTATATACCGTCTGAGTAGCCTCCAACCTGATGGCATGAACATCGATTTCTCCAAATTCCGTTAATGCCCCTCCTCCCCTTCTTACCCCATCCCTGATATATTTAGTTTCCCCCCCTTTTTTTCTCTCTCTTTCTCTGCCCATCACTCTGCCTGTTCTCCATCTCCCTCTGGTGCTCCCCTCCCCCTTTCTTTCTCCCGAGGCCTCCCATCCCATGATCCTTTCCATTCTCCAGCTCCCTTTTGCCAATCACCTTTCCAGCTCTCAGCTTCATCCCACCTCCTCCAGTCTTCTCCTATCATTTCACATATTCCCCTCCCCCTCCTATTTTCAAATCTCTTACTATCTTTCCTTTCAGTTAGTCCTGATGAAGGGTCTCGGCCCGAAACGTCGACAGTCCTTCTTCCATTAGATGCTGCCTGGCCTGCTGCGTTTCACCAGCATTTTGTGTGTGTTGCTTGAAAATCCACGTCAGGATTTCCCTGTGAGATTCATCTTCAGGTCTCCTGGGACTAAAGCAAATGGACTTAGTCAGCAGCTCATTTCAGCTGCACCCCTTAACCTCACATCATTTCCTCTGAATCTTTATTTGGACAAAACATTCTGCAGCGAAACTCCGTAAGGGATGCAGAGGAGACAGGATCTTGCAGAACCTAGTAGCTACAGCATTCCACCTGAATGGTTTTGTTATATTCTCTCATGCGATGTAACCTTCAACTGCAAAGTCCTGGTTGTCTTTGACAAAGGGGTGGAGGGTTGAACCACCTTCTTGAACCACTACAATCCTTCTGGTGAATATTCAAAGTTCAAAGTAAATTGAGTACATACATGCCACCGTATACAACCCTGAGATTCATTTCTTGCAGGTATTCACAGTAGATACAAAGAAAATACCATAAAATCAATGAAAAACCACACAGAAAGACTGGCCATCAACCAGTGTACAAAAGAAGACAAACTGTGCAAATACGAAAAGAAACAAATAATGATAAATAAATGTACAAACTTCAAAGTACATTTATATATGTATATACTGCCTTGAGATCCATCTCCTTACAAAGAAACCCAATAGAACCCCTTAAAACAGACCATCAAATACACAATGTGCAAAACAAACAAACAATAAAATGTAAGCAAATAACATTCAGAACAAAAGTTTACAAAAGTGAGTGTGCAGCCATGGAGCCAGTCATCACTTAATAAATAACACTGAGAGCATGAGTTGTAGAATCCCTGAAAGTGGGTCTGTAGGTTGCGGAATCAGTTCATTGTTGGGGTGAGTGAAGTTATCCACACTGGTTCAGGAGCCTGGTGGTTGAAGGGTAATAACAGTTCCTGAACCTGATGGTGTGGGACCTTAGACTCCCATACTTCTTTCCTGATGGCAGCAATGAGAAGAAAGGTACTCTCCCAGCCCCCTTCACCTAGTTTCTCCCGCTCTACAGTCTCCTCCCTCTGCTCCCACACTCCTCCCATCTGCCCACCATCTCTCCCTTATTTAGTTCCTCGACACCTGACTTCCCTATCATATTCCATCATCTGCTGCCCTTTGTTGTCCCTACCAATCACTTCCCAGCCTGTCGCTATCTCCATCGCTCCCTCCCCCACCTGATCCCATCTGCCAATCAACCACTCCTCACCCAGATCCACCTATCACCTGCCAGCTCTTGATCCACCCTCCTCCTCTCCTCTTTATCCTGGCTAGATCCCCTCTATCTCCAGGAACAGGTATTCAGCAACAGTTATTACTCTTTGACCATCAGGCTCCTGAACCATTGTGGATAACTTCAATCACCTCAACATTGATCTAACTTCTCTTTCAAGGACTCTACAACCTCAGTTTCTCACTCACTCACTTATCTATTTATCTATTTATTTATTTATTTATTTATTTATTTAACCCAATTTATGCCCTCTTCTCATTGCTATTATTATGAGGAAGTACAGGAGTTTGAAGACACACACTCAACACTTTAAGAACAGCTTCTTCCCTCCTGCCATCAGATTTCTGACTAGACAATGAACCAACCCATGAACACTGCCTTACTATTTATTTGCTCTCTTTTTGCATGACTTACATATATACTGTATAATATACTGCATATTTATAGGTTTTATGTATTACACTGTACTGATGCCACAAAACAACAGATTTCATAACATATTAACAGCCAGAGGTCGTGGTACATATTGGTACCAGCAACATAAGTAGGAAAAGGGATGAGGTCCTGAAAACAGACAACGGGGGGTTAGAAAGGAAGTTGAGAAACAGGACCTCAAAGGACCTCAGGATTACTGCCTGTGCCACGTGACAGTGAGTACAGGAATAGAATGAGGTGGAAGATAAATGCATGGATGAGGGATTGGAACAGGGGGCTGGGATTCAGATTTCTGGATCATTGGGACCTCTTTTGGGGGAGGTGTGACCTGTACAAAAAGGTCGGGTTGCACTTGAATCCCAGGGGGTCCAATAACCCAGCAGGGAGGTTTGCTAAGGCTACTGGGGAGAGTTTAAACTAGAATTGTTGGGGGGTGGGAACCGAACCGAAGAGACTGAGGAAGGGGCGTTTGGCTCAGAAATCAAGAAAGCTTGTAGACAATGCGAGAGGGAGGATAGGTAGGTGATAGAGAAGGGATACGCTCAGATGGATGGTTTGAGATGTGTCTATTTTAACACAAGGAGTGTTATGAACAAAGAGGATGAGCTTAGAGCCTGGATCAGTACTTGGAGCTATGATGTTGTGGCCATTACAGAGACTTGGATGGCTCAGGGGCAGGAATGGTTACTTAGAGTTCCAGGCTTTAGATGTTTCAGAAAGGACAGGGAGGGAGGAAAAGAGGTGGAGGCATGGCACTGCTGATCAGAGATAGTGTCACAGCTGCAGAAAAAGAGGAAGTCATGGAGGGATTGTCTACGGAGTCTCTGTGGGTGGAAGTTAGAAACAGGAAGGGGTCAATAACTATACTGGGTGTTTTTTATAGACCACCCAATAGTAACAGGGACATCGAGGAGCAGATAGAGAGACAGATTCTGGAAAGGTGTAATAATAAGAGGGTTGTCATGGTGGGAGATTTTAATTTCCCCAACATTGATTGGCATCTCCCTAGAGCAAAGGGTTTAGATGGGCTGGTGTTTGTTAGGTGTGTTCAGGAAGGTTTCCTGACACAATATGTAGATAAGCCTACAAGAGGAGAGGCTGTACTTGATCTGGTACTGGGAAATGAACCTGGTCAGGTGTCAGATCTCTCAGTGGGAGAGCATTTTGGAGATAGTGATCACAATTCTATCTCCTTTACCATAGCATTGGAGAGGGATAGGAACAGACAAGTTAGGGAAGCATTTAATTGGAATAAGGGGAAATGTGAAGCTATCAGGCAGGAACTTGGAAGCTATAAATTGGGAACAGACGCTCTCAGGGAAATGTACAGCAGAAATGTGGCAAATGTTCAGGGGATATTTGTGTGGGGTTCTGCAAAGGTACGTTCCAATGAGACAGGGAAAGGATGGTAGGGTACAGGAACCATGGTGCACAAAGGCTGTTGAAAATCTGGTCAAGAAGAAAGGAAAAGCTTACAAAAGTTTCAGAGAGCTAGGTAATGTTAGAGATCTAGAAGATTATAAGGCTGGCAGGAAGGAGCTTAAGGAAATTAGGAGAGCCAGAAGGGGCCACGAGAAGGCCTTGGTGGGCAGGATTAAGAAAAACCCCAAGACATTCTACAAGTATGTGAAGAGCAAGAGGATAAGACATAAGAGAATAGGACCAATCAAGTGTGACATTGGAAAAGTGTCTATGGAACCAGAGGAGATAGCAGAGATACTTAATGAATACTTTGCTTCAGTATTCACTACGGAAAAGGATCTTGGCGATTGTAGGGATGACTTACAGCGGATTGAAAAGTTTGAGCATATAGATATTAAGAAAGAGGACGTGCTGGAGCTTTTGGAAAGCATCAAGTTGGATAAATCGCTGCGACCGGATGAGATGTACCCCAGGCTACTGTGGGAGGTGACGGAGGAGATTGCTGAGCCTCTGGCGATGATCTTTGAATCATCAATGGGGAAGGGAAAGGTTCCGGTGGATTGGAGGGTTGCGGATGTTGTTCCTTTATTCAAGAAAGATAGTAGGGATAGCCCAGGAAATTATGGACCAATGAGTCTTACTTCAGTGGTTGGTAAGTTGATGGAGAAGATCCTGAGAGGCAGGATTTATGAACATTTGGAGAGGCATAATATGATTAAGAGTAGTCAGCATGGCTTTGTTAAGGGCAGGTCGTGCCTTACGAGCCCGATTGAATATTTTGAGGATGTGACTAAACATATTGATGAATGAAGAGTAGTAGATGTAGTGTATATGGATTTCAGCAAAGCATTTGATAAGGTACTTCCTTATTGAGAAAGTAAGGAGGCATGGGATCCAAGGGGACATTGCTTTGTGGATCCAGAACTGGCTTGCCCACAGAAGGCAAAGAGTGGTTGTAGATGGGTCATATTCTGCATGGAGGCCGGTGACCAGTGGAGTGCCTCAGGGATCTGTTCTGGGACCCTTACTCTTCGTGATTTTTATAAATGACCTGGATGAGGAAGTGGAGGGATAAGTTAGTAAATTTGCTGATGACACAAAGGTTGGGGGTGTTGTGGATAGTGTGGAGGGCTGTCAGAGGTTACAGCAGGATATTGATAGGATGCAAAACTGGGCTGAGAAGTGGCAGATGGAGTTCAACCCAGAAAAGTGTGAAGTGGTTCATTTTGGTAGGTCAAATATGATGGCAGAATATAGTATTAATGGTAAGACTCTTGGCAGTGTGGAAGATCAGAGGGATCTTGGGGTCCGAGTCCATAGGACGCTCAAAGCAGCTGCGCAGGTTGAATCTGTGGTTAAGAAGGCATTCGGTGTATTGGCCTTCATCAATCGTGGAATTGAATTTAGGAGCTGAGAGGTAATGTTACAGCTATATAGGACCCTGGTCAGACCCCACTTGGAGTACTGTGCTCAGTTCTGGTCACCTCACCAGGATAGTGAAAGGATAGTAAGGGATAAAATTGGTCCTGTTGAAGATCAGAGTGGTCGGCTATGTATGGAACCAAAAGAAATGGGAGAGATATTAAATGGGTTTTTTGCATCTGTATTTACTAAGGAAACTGGAATGGAGTCTATGGAAACAAGGCAAACAAGTAGGGAGGTCATGGAACTTATACAGATTAAAAAGGAGGAGGTGCTTGCTATCTTGAGGTAAATCAGAGTAGATAAATCCCCAGGACCTGACAGGGTATTCCCTCGGACCTTGAGAGAGACTAGTGTTGAAATTGCAGGGGCCCTGGCAGAAATATTTAAAATGTCGATATCCACGGGTCAGGTGCCGGAGGATTGGAGGATAACTCATGTAGTTCCGTTGTTTAAAAAAGGCTCAAAAAGTAAGCCGGGAAATTATAGGCCGGTAAGTTTGACATCAGTAGTAGGTAAATTATTGGAAGGAATACTAAGAGATAGGATCTACAAGTATTTGGATAGACAGGGACTTATTAGAAAAAGTCAGCATGGCTTTGTGCATGGTAGGTCATGTTTAACCAATCTATTAGAGTTTTTCGAGGAAGTTACCAGGAAAGTGGATGAAGGGAAGGCAGTGGATGTTGTATACATGGACTTCAGCAAGGCCTTTGACAAGGTCCCCCATGGGAGGTTAGTTGAGAAGATTCAGTTGCTAGGTATACATGGTGAGGTAGTAAATTGGATTAGACATTGGCTCCATGGAAGAAGACAAAGAGTGGTAGTGGAGGATTGCTACTCTGAGTGGAGGCCTGTGACTAGTGGTGTACCACAGGGATCAGTGTTGGGTCCATTGTTATTTGTCATCTATATCAGTGATCTGGATGATAATGTGGCAAATTGGATCAGCAGATTAGCTGATGATACAAAGATTGGAGGTGTAGTGGACAATGAGGAAGGTTTTCAAAGCTTGCAGAGGGATTTGGACCAGTTGGAGGAATGGGCTGAAAAATGGCAGATGGAGTTTAATGCGGACAAGTGTGAGGTATTGCACTTCAGAAGGTCAAACCAAGGTAGAACATACAAGGTAAATGGGAGGACACTGAGGAGTGCAGTCGAACAGAGGGATCTGGGAGTACAGATTCATAATTCCCTAAAAGTGGCATCACAAGTAGATAGGGTCGTAAAGAGAGCTTTTGGTACATTGGCCTTTATAAATCAAAGTATTGAGTATAAGAGTTGGAATGTTATAGTGAGGTTGCATAAGGAATTTGGAGTATTGTGTGCAGTTTTGTTCACCAAATTACAGGAAGAATATTAATAAGGTTGAAAGAGTGCAGAGAAGGTTTACAAGGATGTTGCCAGGACTTGAGAAACTGAGTTACAGAGAAAGGTTGAATAGGTTAAGACTTTATTCCCTGGAGTGTAGAAGAATGAGGTGAGATTTGATAGAGATATATAAAATTATGAAGGGTATAGATAGAGTGAATGCAAGCAGGCTTTTTCCACTGAGGCTAGGGGAGAAAAAAACCAGAGGACATGGGTTAAGGGTGAAAAGGGAAAAGTTTAAAGGGAACATTGGGGGGGGCTTCTTCACACAGAGAATGGTGGGAGTGTGGAATGAGCTGCCAGATGAAGTGGTGAATGTGGGATCACTTTTGACATTTAAGAAAAACTTGGACAGGTATACGGATGAGAGGGGTTTGGAGGGATATGGCCCAGGTGCAGGTCAGTGGGACTAGGCAGAAAAATGGTTCGGCACAACCAAGAAGGGCCAAAAGGCCTGTTTCTGTGCTGTAATTATCTATGGTTCTATGGTTCTCACTACAAGAAAGATGTGGAAACCATAGAATGGGTGCAGAGGAGATTTACAAGGATGTTGCCTGGATTGGAGAGCATGCCTTATGAGAATAGGTTGAGTGAACTTGGCCCTTTCTCCTTGGAGTGACGGAGGATGAGAGGTGACCTGATAGAGGCGTATAAGATGATCAGAGGCATTGATCATGTGGATAGTCAGAGGCTTTTTCCCAGGGCTGAAATGGCTGCCATGAGGGGGCATAGTTTTAAGGAGTTTGTAAGTAGGTACAGAGGAGATGTCAGGGGTAAATCTTTTTACACAGAGAGTGGTGAGTACGTGGAATGGGCTGCCGGCGATGGTGGTGGAGGCGGATACGACAGGGTCTTTTAAGAGACTCCTGGATAGGTACTTGGAGCTCAGAAAAACAGAGGGCTATGGGTAACCCTAGGTAATTTCTAAAGTAAGTACATGTTCGGCACAGTATTGTGGGCCAAAGGGCCTCTATTGTGCTGTAGGTTTTCTATATTATACTATGTTCTATGTTCTATGAAACCTGATTCTGATTCTGATTCTGATTCTAACCCGCGGAGTTCCTGTAGCAGCTTTTTTTTAATTTAAAAAGCTGTGCCTGTACGAACCTAATACTTCAATCTGGTTTGAGATTAAATTATGACGGTTGTAACTCCATCATGTATGGTTCAGTGCGTGGGTGTGAGAGAGAGGAAAAAAGACAGAGATTCCTTTGAGAGTCCTGCAAAGAGAGCACAGCACTGCCAGACATGTTGCTCTTTAAATGAGAAGTCAAACTGGGGCAAAGTTCAAAGTAAATTTATTATCAAAGTAAATACACCACTGAGATTCGTTGTCTTGCAAGCATTCACAATAAGTACAAGAAACACAACAGAATCAATGAAAGAGGGGATAGGCAGACAATCAATGTGCAAAAGACAACAAACTGCAAATACAAGAGAGAAGAAAAAAAGTAATAATAATAATAAATAAGCAATGAATATTGAGAACATGAGATGAAGAGTCCTTGAAAGTGAGTCCATAGGTTGTGGGAACAGTTCAGTGATAGAATGAATGAAGTTGAGTGAAGTTATCCCCTCTGGGTTAAGAGCTTGATTGTTGAGGGGTAGTAACTGTTCCTAAACCCGGTGGCGTGGATCCTGAAGCTCCTGTACGTCCTTCCTGATGGCATCAGCTAAAAGAGAGCATGGTCTCGATGGCCGGGGTCCTCAATGATAGATGCCACTTTCCTGCAACAGTGCTCCATGTAGATGTGCTCAATGGTGGGAGGGCTTTACCCATGATTCTCTTAGACACATAGATTTCATGGAATGAAATAAGAAGAAGTCTGTGGAATTTGTTGCCACGAGCGGCTGTGGAGGCCAAGTCATTGGGTGCATTAAAGACAGAGATAGATAGGTTCTTGATGAGCCAGGGCATCAAGGGATATGGGGAGATGCCAGAGGAGTGGGGATGACTGGAAGAATTGGATCAGCCCATGATTGAATGGCAGAGCAAACTCGAATGGCCTACTTCTGCTCCTGTATCTTATGGTCTTATAGTATTCATTTTCAAAATCAGCATGGCTTTGCGAATGGCACATCATGCCTCATGAGCCTGATTGTCACTTCGCAGAAGAGACAAAACACATTGATGAAGGTCGAGCAGTGGATGTGGTGTATATGGATTTTAGTATGGCATTTGATAAGGTTCCCCATGGTGGGCTCTCTCGGAAAGTCAGAAAGGAAGCTATCTTGGTAAACTTGGCTGCATGCTTTCAGAATTGGGTTGCCCATAGAAGGTAGAGGGTGGTAGATAGAGTATATTCTGTCTGGAGGCCAATGACTGATAGTGTTCCACAGTGATCTGCTCTAGACCACTGCTCTGATTTTTTTTTAAATGAAGGTTGGTGGAAGTGTAGATAGTGTAGCAGAGTGTTATAGGTTACAACAGGACATTGAAAGGATTCAGAGCTGGGCTGAGAAATGGCAGATGGAGTTCAATCTGGAGAAGTATGAAGTGGTAAACTTTGGAAGGTTGATATTGAAGGCAGAATACAGGGTTAATGGCTGGATTCTTAACAGTGTGGAGGAACAGAGGGATCTTGGGGTTCAAATCCATAGATCCCTGAAGTTGTCACACAAGTTGATAGACCATAATACCATAAGATATAGGAGCAGAAGTAGGTCATTTGATCCATCGAGTTTGCTCTGCCATTCAATCATGGGCTGATCCAATTCTTCCAGTCATCCCCACTCCCCTGCCTTCTCCCCTTTGATGCCCTGGCTAATCGAGAACCTATCTATCTCTGCCTTAAATGCACCCAATGACTTGGCCTCCACAGTCGCTTGTGGCAACAAATTCCACAGATTTACCACCCTCTGACTAAAGTAATTTCTCTGCATCTTTGTTCTAAATGTACGTCCTTCAATCCTGAAGTCATGCCCTCTTGTCCTAGACTCCCCTACCATGGGAAATAACTTTGCCATATCTAATCTATTCAGGCCTTTGAACATTTGATAGAGTGGTTAAAAAAGTGAATAGTGTGTTGGCCATCACTGGTCAGGGGACTGAGTTCAAAAGCCATGAGCTAATGTAGCAGCTCTATAAAACTCTGGTTATACCATACTTGGAATATTGTGTTCAGTTCTGGTTGCCTCATTATACATTCGGAAGGATGTGGAAGCTTTAGAGACAGTGCAGAGGAGATTTACCAGGATGCTGCCTAGACTAGAGAGCATGTCTTATGAGGGTAGGTTGAGCAAGCTAAGGGCTTTTCTTTTTGGAGCAAAGGAGGATGAGAGGTAACTTGACAGAGATGTATAAAATGATAAGAAAAATAGATCAAGTGGGTAGCCAGAGACCTTTTTCCAGGGCTGCAATAGCTAATACGGAGGACATAACTATAAGGTGATTGGGGGATAACTTGGGGGGATGTCAGAGGTAGTTTTCTTACACAGAGAGTAGTGGGTACTTGGAATGCACTGCCTGGGATGATGGTAGAGGCAGGAACAATTAGGGTCATTTACCAGATTTTTACATAGGCACATGGATGAAAAAAAAATGGAGGGCTATTTGGAAGAGGAGAGCTAGGTTGATCTTGGAGTAGTTTCAAAGGTCAGTTCCAATGAGTTTGCTGACGACACCACTGTCATAGGCTGGATTAAAGGTGGTGAAAAATCAGCATATAGGAGAGAGATTGGAAACATGGCTGAGTGGTGCCACAACAACAACCTCTCACTCAATGCCAGCAAGACCAAGGAGCTAATTATTGACTTCAGGAGGAGGAAATCAGAGGTCCGAGATTCAGTTCACAATGGGGGATCAGAGGTGGAGACGGCCAGCAACTTTAAATTCCTTGGTGTTATCATTTCAGAGGATCTGTCCTGGATCCAGTATGTAAATGCTGTTAGAAAGAAAGCATGGCAGCACCTTTACTTTCTAAGGAGTCTGCGAAGATTTGGCATGACATCTAAAACTTTGACGAACTGTAGATGTGTGGTGGTGAGTATATTGACTGGTTACATCACAGCCTGGTATGGAAACACCAATACCCTTGAATAGAAAAGCCTACAAAAAGTACTGGATACAGCCCAGTCCATCATGGGTAAAGCCCTCCCCACCATTGAGCACATACAGGAAAGCAGCATCCATCTTCCTTACTACAAGGTTAAAAGGTTGTTTTTGGAGAAAGACAAAGATAGACCACTGAGCACATTTACACGGAGTGTTATTACAGGAAAGCAGCATCCATCATCAGAGACCCTCACCACCCAGGCCAAGTTCTCTTCTGGCTGTTGCCATCAGGAAGAAGGTACAGGAGCCTCAGGGCCTACTTCAGCAGGTTCAGAAACAGTTATTACCCCTCAGCCATCAGGCTCTTGAACCAGAGAGGATAACTTCACACCCCAACACTGAACTGCTTCTACAACCAATGGATTCACCTTCAATGACTCTTCACCTCATGTTCTCAATATTTATTACTTATTTAGTATTATTATTATTATTATTATTTTGCCGGAATGCCAATACCTTCTTGGTCATCCAGGTGGTTGCTCCTGATGATCAGGAAGAAGAGTCATGCTTACCTGCAGGAGCGCTGGTAAGACCTAAACTAGAAACATAGAAAACCTACAGCACAATACAGGCCCTTTGGCCCATGATGCTGTGCCAAACACGTCCTTACCTTAGAAATTATTATAAGGGTTTTTTCCCCTTTTTTCTTGCTTTTCCTAACAGCTCTGGTTTTGGTAGTGGGTCTAGAATTTTTTTCTGTATAACAAATTAATTATATTTCAATATTATGATTTCAATTTTATGAATACAAGGTTTTGTGATTGTAACTGTATTTTTAATACAATATATTTGGTACTTTTTTTAACTTGTAATATATATCTTCTTGTACCCTGTATTCCTTTATGCAGAAACTAATAAAAATATTGAAAGAGAAATTACCTAGGGTTACCCATAGCCCTCTATTTTTCTAAGCTCCATGTACCTGTCCAGGAGTCTCTTCAAATACCCTATTGTATCCACCACCACCTCCGACATCGGCAGCCCATTCCATGCAACCGCAGAAATCTTCAGCTGTGTATGTAACCAGGATAATACTGATTATCAGGAACACCTCAGGAAGAGATGTTACCCTCGGAGGTGGGGTCCTGATTTCCCCTCTTTTTCCTGTGACAGTAGTATAACCATATAACCATATAACAATTACAGCACAGAAACAGGCCATCTCGGCACTTCTAGTCAATGCCGAACGCTTACTCTCAACTAGTCGCACTGACCCACACTCAGCCCATAACTCTCCATTCCTTTCCCATCCATATACCTATCCAATTTTTTTTTTAATGACAAAATCGAACCTGCCTCTACCACTTCTACTGGAAGTTCGTTCAACACAGCTACCACTCTCTGAGTAAAGAAGTTCTCCCTCGTGTTACCCCTAAACTTTTGCCCCCTCTCACTCATGTCCTCTTGTTTTAATCTCCCCTACTTTCAATGGAAAAAGCCTATCCACGTCAACTCTATCTATCCCCCTCATAATTTTAAATACCCCTATCAAGTCCCCCCTCAACCTTCTACGCTCCAAAGAATAAAGACCTAACTTGTTCAACCTTTCTCTGCAACGTAGGTGCTGAAACCCAGGTAACATTCTAGCAAATCTCCTCTGTACTCTCTCTATTTTGTTGACATCTTTCCTATAATTCGGTGACCAGAACTGTACACAATACTCCAAATTTGGCCTCACCAATGCCTTGTATAATTTTAACATTACATCCCAACTCCTATACTCAATGCTCTGATTTATAAAGGCCAGCATACCAAAACCTTTCTTCACCACCCTATCCACATGAGATTCCATCTTCAGGGAACTATGCACCATTATTCCTAGATCACTCTGTTCTACAGCATTCCTCAATGCCCTATCATTTACCATGTATGTCCTATTTTGATTAGTCCTACCATAATGTGGCACCTCACACTTATCAGCATTAAACTCCATCTGCCATCTTTCAGCCCACTCTTCTAGCTGGCCTAAATCTCTCTGCAAGCTTTGAAAACCTACTTCATTATCCACAACGCCACCTATCTTCGTATCATCTGCATACTTACTAATCCAATTTACCACCCCCATCATCCAGATCATTAATATATATGACAAACAACATTGGACCCAGTACAGATCCCTGAGGCGCACCATAGTCACCAACCTGACAAACAGTTATCCACCACTACTCTCTGGCATCTCCCATCCAGCCACTGTTGAATCCATTTTACTACTTCAATATTAATACCTAACGATTGAACCTTCCTAACTAACCTTCCATGTGGAACCTTGTCAAAGGCCTTACTGAAGTCCATATAGACAACATCCACTGCTTTAACCTTGTCAACTTTCTTCGTAACCTCTTCAAAAAATTCAATAAGATTTGTCAAACATGACCTTCCACGCACAAATCCATGTTGACTGTTCCTAATCAGACCCTGTCTATCCAGATAATTATATATAACATCTCTAAGAATACTTTCCATTAATTTACCCACCCACTGACGTCAAACTTACAGGCCGATTATTGCTAGGTTTACTCTTAGAACCCTTTTTAAACAATGGAACCACATGAGCAATACGCCAATCCTCCAGCACCATCCTCATTTCTAATGACATTTGAAATATTTCTGTCAGAGCCCCTGCTATTTCTACACTAACCTCCCTCAAGGTCCTAGGGAATATCCTGTCAGGATCCGGAGATTTATCCACTTTTATATTCCTTAAAAGGCACCAGTACTTCCTCTTCTTTAATCATCATAGTTTTCATAACTACCCAACTTGTTTCCCTTACCTTACACAATTCAATGTTCTTCTCCTTAGTGAATACCAAAGAAAAGAAATTGTTCAAAATCTCCCTCATCTCTTTTGGCTGCACACATAGCTGTCCACTCTGATTCTCTAAGGAACCAATTTTATCTCTCACTATCCTTTTGCTATTAATATAACTGTAGAAACCCTTCGGATTTATTTTCAACTAACTTGCCAAAGCAACCTCATATCTTCTTTTAGCTTTTCTAATTTCTTTCTTAAGATTCTTTTTACATTCTTTATATTCCTCGAGCATCTCATTTACTCCATGCTGCCTATATTTATTGTAGATCTCTTTCTTTTTCCGAACCACGTTTCCAATATCCCTTGAAAACCATGGCTCTCTCAAACTTTTAACTTTTCCTTTCAACCTAACAGGAACATAAAGATTCTGTACCCTCAAAATTTCACCTTTAAATGACCTCCATTTCTCTATTACATCCTTCCCATAAAACAAACTGTCCCTATCCATTTCTTCTAAATCCTTTCGCATCTCCTCAAAGTTAGCCTTTCTCCAATCAAAAATCTCAACCCTGGATCCAGTCCTATCCTTCTCCATAATTATATTGAAACTAATGGCCTTGTGATCACTGGACCCGAAGTGCTCCCCAACACATACCTCTGTCACCTGACCTATCTCATTCCCTAACAGGAGATCCAACACTGCCCCTTCTCTAGTTGGTACCTCTATGTATTGCTGCAAAAAATTATGTGTGGAAAATTAAAATCTCCCACAATCACAACCTTGTGCTTACTACAGATATCTGCTATCTCCTTACAAATTTGCTCCTCCAATTCTTGCTCCCCATAAGGTGGTCTATAATACACCCCTATAAGTGTTACTACACCTTTCCCATTCCTCAATTCCACCCAAATAGTCTCCCTAGACGAGCCCTCTAATCTATCCTGCCAGAGCACCGCTGTAATATTTTCTCTGACAAGCAATGCAACACCTCCCCCTCTTGTCCCTCTGATTCTATCACACCTGAAGCAACAAAATCCAGGAATATTTAGTTGCCAATCACACCCCTCCTGCAACCATGTTTCACTAATAGCTACATCATCATATTTCCAGGTATCAATCCATGCTCTAAGCTCATCCACCTTTCTTAGAATGCTCCTAGCATTAAAATAGATGCATTTAAGAAACTCTCCACCTCTTACTCTCTGTTTATCCCTAAGGGTGCAAACAACTTTATCATCTTTTTCTTCCTTCTCCCCTACATCTTCGGTCTGAGCGCTCCCCTTCTCTGTCACCTGCCTATCCTCCCTCACACACTGTCTACTAGCTTTCTCTCTTTGTGAACTAACCTCCTCTCTCCTAGTCTCTTCAATTTGATTCTCACCCCCAACCATTCTAGCTTAAAGTCTCCCCAGTAGCCTTCGCAAATCTCCCCGCCAGGATATTGGTCCCCCTAGGATTCTAGAAAACTAGTGTCTAGTTTTCCAGGGGAAATGGAAGAGAAAATTTCCTGGATTGAGGAAGTCGACATCGAAGTCATGCAACTTTGGTGACTTGCCAATGCCTGAGGAATGGAAAAGGAGATTAACTGTGAAGACGTTGGAACGCGATGATGTCTTTTCTACTGACAAGTCTGATGTTGGTTGTTCCAAAAGTACTTGCCACACTATTAGAGTGACGGAGGACACCCCTTTCCAAGAGTTGCCTCGACAGTTATCATCCGCAGAGGTTAAAGATGTCCAGCAGCACCTGCTTAAACTGAAGGAAGCTATGTTCAGTCATGGAGCAGGAAGGCCTGAACTGCTGAAAGGTATGAGTGATAGACAGGAAGGGTCACAAGGAGTGGTTGAAGCTGGAGAAGCTGAAGATGAGATAAGGAAGTCTCAGAGAGTCAGCAAACCCCTAGTTAGGCTGGCAGAGAAAGCACCTGAGAAACAGAGTGTTATGTCCATTCCCACGGTGAGATATGTAACTTCTATTTACAAATGGATTGGGAGTCCTGAAATCACAAAATTCATTTTAATACTGTGTTACTAATAATGGTTTAATATGTTCCAAGTTGATGAGGACATGACTATTTTTGGTGGGAGGTGAGTGTAATGCCCTGGTTAAGATTTCTACTGCTATGCTGTGAGGTATTTTACTTTATCAGTTTTCTGTAAAAGCTGTGCCCTGCTGGTGAGAGTGTTTTGGCTTCAGCTAAAGATAAGAAACCATGTTGTCCAATTTAGGAATGTTGTGTCAGCCAATCAGGATGGTGGAATTCTAGAGATTCTAGAGATAGCAGGGCGGAGAGAGATTTGTGACGGACAGTAGTCTGGTTCGGGCTCTTTCCAGTGGGCGCTGCGGGGAGGACAGGAGGGAAGATGCCTCAGAATGTTGTGGGAAGGACAGTCCACATTGCAAGTGCTTTGTGCTGTTGAATGGCTCCAAGGAGGAAGGGCAATACCCCTGAGAGAGAGAGGGGGAGACAGTTTGCTTCAGATGGTTTTTGAGGGGAGTTTGAAAAGGTGGCAGGCATTTTCATACAGATTGTGGGTCCAGTATGTGAGTAGGAGATACACCACCGAATGCCTAGTTTCAGAAGATAAGAGCTCCAACGTTTATGTGCACATTTAGACTGGTTTAACTGGAATGGGCCCTTTTATTTTTTATTTCTTTTCTTTCTTTTAATAACTGTTTGATAAAGCTGAAAATGGTAAATATATTTTCTTTATAACTTTATGTGGTGATGATTTGTTATTTCTTACCGACCGACAATTATGTATGGGCATTATTTATGCAGCATTCACTCAAATTGAGGTTTCTTTAATCAGAACATCACGACGTTCCTGTTTGACTGAACTCCAAATCATAGCAACCCTAGACGTGTATTGTTTGTGAAAGGTGGCCTCCTCACCGCTGAGTCACGTAGCTGTTAGCAGAGCCGGCTAACAGTCAGCGAGGGAGCTGCAGTTGTTTCTTTGTAGTTACTCTGAATGCCCACAAGAAAATTAATCTCAAGGCTGTATATGGTGACATATATGTACTTTGATAATAAATATACTTTGAATTTTGAACCAGCATTCACCTCAGGCCGATCTCAGCATTCCCCTTCCCAGTCCTGATGCAGGGTCTCACCCCTCCATCAGATTGTTACTGACAATTTGCATTATCTTTTTCTCCACAATTTGTTTATGGAAGGTAGCATCAAAGGCCAGGCCAGCATTTACTACTCATCCCTAATTATTCCTGAACTATGGCTGTTGAACTTCCAGTCAAAATGGCACCTGCGTACAACACTCCTTCAGTCAACATCTTCTGGATGGATCAGGAAACCATATATATGCTCTGTTCAATGCAGGTTGGCACTTCCATTGTATCCTGGATAAGGGACTACCTGACTGGCAGACCACAGTTGGTGCAGCTTCAGAGCTGTGGATCAGACAAGGCTATAAGCAGCACTGGGGCCCACAGGGGATTGTATTGGCTCTCTTCCTGTTTACCCCGTATACCTCGGAGTTTAGATACAACACTGAGTCAATGTCACCTGCAGTCATCAGACTCAACAACAAGAGGATGAATACAGGTCCCTGGTGGAGGACTTTGTCAAATGGTGCAAGCTGAATCATCAGCAGCTCAATATCAGTAAGACAAAGGAGATGGTGATGGACTTTAGGAAGACTAGGCCTGCACTGCTCCCTGTTACTATTGATGGTGAGGACATGGATCTGGTGAAGAACTACAAGTATCTGCGGGTGCACCTGGATGACAGACTTGAGTGGAGCACCAACTGTGTACAGGAAGGGTCAGAGTCGCCTCTACTTCCTGAGGAGACTGAGGTCCTTTGGACTATGCAGGCCTGTCCTTTACATATTCTACCAGTCTGTTCTTGCCAGTACAGTCTTCTATGCAGTGGTGTACTGGGGCAATGGCATCAACACGGGTGATGCCAACAGGCTCAATAAACTGATGAGAAAGGTTGGCTCTATTATAGGAATCAAACTGGACGTACTGGAGGCTGTGGTAGAACAAAGAACCCTACGGAAAAATCCTGGCAATTCTGGACAATGTTTCTCACCCTCCACATGCCACCTTGGCTGAACAGAGGAGCACTTTTAGTAATAAACTGAGACAAATGCACTGCTCCAAAGAGCACTATATGAGGTCATTCTTACCCTCAACCATTAGGTTCTATAACCTATAGCCAGGGAAGTGATGACCCCCTCCTGTTAGACTGTTTGAGGTAACTTACTTTTATTTTTTCTTACTTCTCTTCTAATATTTGTATATTTATATACTGTATTTGTGCACTTGTAATGCTACAGTGACAGTAATTTCCTTTGGGATCAATAAAGTATCTATCTATTTCATTTTCTTTTACATCTTTTACATTTGATTTTCATCTTGGATGTGATTTGGGAACTGTTGAAGCCTGTGATTTGTGGTTTGGAGATCGTTTGGGTGTTCCAAGACTCTGCAGTCTCTGAGAGGATTCCGGGGACAAAGGCAGCGTGTACAAGCCTCATGGTGGGCAGGCTGCAAGACCATGTTCGACTTCATTTTGCTGATTAAAGTGATGAGGGAGATTGAAACATTGAGGCAAATGAGGAAGTTTGGATATCATTTGGGTGCTTAGCACTCAGCAGTCTCTGACAGGATTCCTGGAGACAGAGGCATCTTGCGCGAATTTCATGGAGCAGGATGGGGTGCAAGCTGTTGTTTGACTCCATTTCACTATTTAAAGCTTCCAGTGTGCGCCAATTAATGCAACAAGGGAGATCGCAGCATTAAGGCAAGTGCGGCGGGTGAGCCGGCTGCCTATCTTTTGATCGCTGTGCTATGGAGAGGGAAAGGTCTGTCGCTGAGCTTGGAAAGTGTTGCCCAGGTTTTTTCTGCATTTTGGATGTGGACTTGGACTCTTTTGACTTCTTTTTTCAGTCTTATAGTTTTTTGTATTCTGTGTTTTTCACCCAATCTTTCGTTTTTTTATGCAGGAAGGGGGATTTGGGGGTTGATGTGCCTGTTCCATTTTGTTCATATTTTTATGCAGAATGAGGGATTTGGGGATTGATTATCTTTTCTTTTCTTTCTTGGTTTCATGGCTACCCCGAGAAGAAGAATTTCAAGTTGTATACTTAGATAATAGATGAACCTTTGAACCTTTAAAGAGAGCTGTGGATCTGGAGTCACAAACAGGCCCAATCTGGGTTGGAACAGAAGACTCCTTTCCCTGAATGACATCAGTGAACCCATGATACATTGACAATCTAGTAGTTTCATGGACATTACCGATCCCAAAATTATTTATTTACTTGAAATATAATTCCACAGCAACTACACTCAGTGGCCACTTTATTAGGAACGTCCTGCATCTAATAAAGTGGTCACTGAGTGTATGCTCATGGTCATCTGCTGCTGTAGCCCAACCAACACCACTGTGTGGTTATTTGAGTTACCAGTCACCTTGAACTAATCTGGCTATTCTCATCTGACCTTTCTCATTAACAAGGTGTTTTCGCTCAGAGAACTGCCACTCACCTTATGATTTTTTTGTTTCTCGCATCATTCTTTGTAAACTCTATAGACTGTTGTGCATGAAAATCCCAAGAGATCAGAAGTTTTGAGATACTGAAATCATCCCACCTATGGTCAAAGTCACTTAGGTCACATTTCTTCCCCATTCTGATGTTTGGTCTGAACAACAACTGAACCTCTTGACCATGTCTACATGCTTTTATGCATTGAGTTGCTGCCTCATGATTGGTTGATTAGATTTTGCATTAACGAGCAGGGGTACAGGTGTACCTAATAAAGTGGCCACTGACTGTATGTTGGGATTCAAATCTTATCGCCCAGATAAATCATCCAGGTCTTTAGAAATTAGAACTTAGACATTACAGCAGGCTTCAAGTATCCATTTAGAAATCGGATGAAGTTCTCCACATGGAGTAAAGGGCCAACATAAAATGTGTCTTAACCCTCCTGGTCTCCACCTGTTAAATCTCTAACTTCTCCCAATTCTGATGAATTCATAAGGACATACAGCATAGAGAAAGGGCCTTCCACTCACCTAGTCTACACTGACCATCAGGCACCCATTGACACTAATCCTACGTATTTTATTCCCCAAGGATTCCACCCAAGTTCCTGCATAAGTGCTGTCACTCACCTACACACCAGAGGCAAAATACAGTACATCTTTGGGATGTAGGTGAAAATCAGACAACCCTGAGAAAACACACCAGGCTTTATTAGGAATTGTACAGACTGTATTCTGAGCAGATTTGAGCCCCTAAGAAAGACTGTGCTAGCATTGGAAGAGGTTCTTGAGAATGATCCCAGGAATGAAAGCGTTAACATATGAGGAGTGTTTACTGGCTCTGAGCCCACACTCCCTTAAGTTTAGAAGAATGAGAGGGGATCTCATTTAAACCTATCAAATAGTGAAAGACCTAGATAGGAGTGGGGGAGTCTAGGACCAGAAGGCACAGCCTCAGAATAGAAGGAGCTCCCTTTAGAACAGTGATGAGGAGGAATTTCTTTAGCCAGAGGGTGGTAAATCTATGGAATTTATTATCAGTCAGCTGTGGAGGCCAATTTATTGGGTATATTTAAAGCAGAGATTGATAGGTTCTTGATTAGTAAGGGTGTCAAAAGTTACGGGGAGAAAATACAAAATTCCCTAAAAGTGGCGTCACAAGTAGATAGGGTCGTAAAGAGAGCTTTTGGTACATTGGCCTTTATAAATCAAAGTATTGAGTATAAGAGTGCAGAGAAGGTTTACAAGGAGAAACTGAGTTACAGAGAAAGATTGAATAGGTTAGGACTTTATTCCCTGGAGTGTAGAAGAATGAGGTGAGATTTGATAGAGGTATATAAAATTATGAAGGGATAGATAGAGTGAATGCAAGCAAGCTTTTTCCACTGAGGCTAGGGGAGAAAAAAAACCAGAGGACATGGGTTAAGGGTGAAAAGGGAAAAGTTTAAAAGGAACATTGGGGGGGGGCTTCTTCACACTGACAGCGATGGGAGTGTGGAATGAGCTGCCAGATGAAGTGGTAAATGCGGGCTCATTTTTAACATTTAAGAAAAACGATGAGAGGTCTATGGAGGGATATGGTCCAGGTGCAGCTCAGTGGGACTAGGCAGAAAAATGGTTTGGCACAGCCAAGGGTCAAAAGGCCTGTTTCTGTGCTGTAATGTTCTATGGTTCTATGGAAGGTTGAGAGGGAAAATAAATCAGCCATGATGGAGTGGTGTAACAGACTTGATGGGCCGAAAAGCTTAATTTTGTTCTTGGGTCTTATAATCACAGGGAGAATGTGAAACCTGGTCCACAAAAGACTGGCAGCAGTTCTAATAATTGTATCGCCAAACAGTCCTTAAGCAGGCATAGCAACCTGCTTGCGTCACTTTACAGACATTACCCTACCTGCTGGGCATTTGTTGGAGGACAATGATGGCTTCCGTTCAAGATGATGCCTGTGTACAATGCTCCTTTGGTCGACATCGTCTGGATATATCATGAAACCATCTTTTTCACTTCTTTTATGTCTTTTACGGTTTTCATCTTGGATGTGATTCGGGACCTGTTAGAGCCTGTGATTTGCTGTTTGGAGATCATTTTGGTGTTCAGCACACTGCAGTCTCCAAAAGGATTCCAGTAGGCAGAGGCAGCGTGAGTGAAACTCGTGACAAGAAGACTGCAGTTTATTTGACCCCATTACGGCTTATTAAAGCTTCCATTGTTCGCCGATTAAAGCAACAAAGGCAATTGAAACATCAAGCGAGTGCAGAAGTTTGGAGATCGTTTGGGTGTTCCAACACTGCAGTCTCTGAGAGGATTCTAGGAAGCAGAGGCAGTGAGTGTAAACCTCATAGCTGGCAGGCTGCAGGATGGGACGCAAGCCATTGTTTGGCTCCATTTCGCCAATTACAGCTCCCATTTTTCACTGATTAAAGCAACAAGGGAGATAAAGCATCCAAGCAATTGCAGAGCATGAGCGCCAGCTGCTTGCATTTTGATCAGTTGCTCTGTACCACAGAAGGGAGAGCCTGCCACTGCGCTCAGTGTTACCCAGTTTTTTTCTGCATTTTGGATGTGGACTTCCGACTATAGACTCTATTTTTCAGTCTTATACTTTTTATATTGCTTTTTTTCACCTGATCTTGGGTTTTTTTTGTGTGAAAAGAAGGATTTGGGTTCACGTGCCTGATACAATTTTGTTCCATTTTTTTGTGCGGTTGGAGATTTGGGGGTTGATGTGCCTGATTCGTCTTTGTTTTTTTTTGTGCAGGGAGGGGGAATTTGGGGGTCAATGTGCCTGATCTGTTCTGTTTGCATTTTTTGCGCGGGTGTGAAGGGATTTGGGGGTTGATGTGCCTGTTCTGTTTCTGTTCAGTTTTTTTTTTGAGTGGGGAGGAGGGATTTGGGGGTTGATAATCGTGCTGCCTTTCTTTTCTTTCTTGGCTTCATGGCTACCCAAAGAATTGAAGAATTTCTGAGTTGTATACTTTGATAATAAATTAACCTTTGAACCTTTGATGGCTATCAAAGTTTGCAGCAGGATCTGGACCATCTGGAAAATAGGATGAAAAATGGCAGATGGAAGTTAATGCAGACAAGCGCAAGGTGTTACACTTTGGGAGGACAAACCAAGATAGGACTTACACGGTGAGTGATAGGGCACTGAGAACAGTAGAACAGAGGGATCTGGGAATATAGATCCATAATTCCTTGAAAGTGGCATCACAGAGACAGAAAGGGAGCTTTTGGTACAATGGCCTTCACAAATCAAAGTATTGATTTATACAAGAGTGTCAAAGCTTTAACCAACAACCGACTGGGAGATCAGAAGTTTGAGAGCAGGGAATTTCATGCAGGCTTGCTAACGGAGTAGAAAAAGGCAGCAACTCGAGGCAGTTTTTTTTGGAGTTTTGACCAATGACCAATTGCCATTTGGGATTGTTTAGCAGGAACAAATTAAAGAAAGGCGAGGGTAAGCACAGTCAAAGTGGATAGAGTTAGAGTGGAGATACTGAGGCTTTAGCTCTAAAAGGCTTCAGTCAGAGAACACAAAAAAGCTGTAGGTAGAGGTTCCCTCCCCACCCCCCCACCTTCTTTACATTTGATCAGTAGAGATACCAGGCTGAATGCTCCAGTTGCAGGATGTGGGGAGTCAGGGAGACCTCCAGTGTCCCTGACAACGACAACTGCAAGAAGTGTATTCAGCTGCAGCTTCTAATATTCCACAATAAGGAGTTGGAGCTGGAACTGGATGAACTCCCGATCATTCAGGAGGCTGACGGGGTGATAGACAGGACATATAGAGAGATAGTTGCACTCAAGGTGCAGGACACAGGGAACTAGATGACAGTCAGGAAGGGGAAAGGGGTTAAGGAGCCAGTGCAGAGTGCCCCTGTGAGCATTCCCCCTCCTCAACGACACGTATATCACTTTGGATACTGTCACGGGGGATGACCTAACAGAGGAAAGTCACAACATTCAGTTCCCTGGTATTGAGTGACTCAGAAAGGAAGGGGTGGGGATAGAAGAGGCACACTGTGGTGATAGCGAACTCGTTAGTTAGAGGAACAGAAAGGAGGTTCTATGGGCAAGAATAAGATTTCTGGATGGTATGCTGCCTCCCTGGTGTCAGGGTCTGGGATATCTCAGATTGAGTCCTCAGCATTTTGAAGTGGGAGGGTGAACAGCCAGTGGACGTGGTCCGTGTAGGTCCCAATGACATGGGTAGGATGAGTAACAAGGGTGTTCAGGGAGCTAGGTGCTAAGATAAAGGGCAGGACCTCCAGGGTTGTGATCTCAAAATTGCTACCTGTTCCATGTGCTAGCGAGGCTAGAACTAGGAAAATTTACAGTTTAATATGTGGCTAATGAGTTGATGTAGGAGGGAGGGTATAAGGATTTTTGGATCAGGGAAGGTGGGGCTTGTACAGAATGGATGGTATGCACCTGAACTGGAGGGGGACTAATATTGTAGTGACAATACATTTCAATGCAAGAAGTATCACTGGGAAGGCAGATTGGCTCAGGGATGGATCAACACCTGGAATTATGAGATTGTAGCCATTAGTGAGACTTGGTTGCAGGAGGGGCAGGACTGGCAGCTCAGTGTTCCGGGATTCCTTTGTTTTAGATGTGACAGTGCAGGAGGGATTAAAGGAGGAAGGGTGGCATTCAAGATAAGATAGTAAATTGGATTAGACATTGGCTTTGTGGGAGAAGTCAGACAGTGGTGGTAGAAAGCTGTCTCTCTGACTGGAGGCCTGTGACTAGTGGTGTGCTGGATCCTTTGCTGTTTGTCATCTATATCAATGACCTGGATGATAATGTGCTTAACTGGATCAGCAAATTTGCAGATGACACCAAGATTGGGGGTGTAGTGGACAGTGAAGAAGGCGATCATGACTTGCAGTGGGATGGGCAGAAAAATGGCAAATGGGATTTGCTGCAGACAAGTGAAGGTCTTGCACTTCGGTTGGACCAACCAGGTCTTACACAGTGAACAATGGGGCACTGAGGAGTGTGGTAGAACAAAGGAATCTCTGAATACAGAGACATAATTCATTGAAAGTAGAATCACAGATAGATAGGGTCATAAAGAAAGCCTTTGCTTCAGGAGATGGGATGTTATATTGAAGCTGTATAAGACATTGGCGAGCCCTTATTTGGAGTATCGTGTGCAGTTTTGGTCAACAACCAACAGGAAAGATGTAAACAAGGTTGAAAGAGTCCAGAGAAAATTTACTATGATGTTGCTGAGTCTGGAGGACCTGAGCTATAAGGAAAGATTGAATAGGTTAGGACTTTTTTCCCTGGAGCATAGGAGAATGAGGGGAGATTTAATGGAGGTATACAAAGTTATGAGTGGCATAGATAGGGTAAATGCAAGTGGGCTTTTTCCACAGAGGTTGGGGGAGACTAGAACTAGAGGTTATGGTGAAAGTTGAAATGTTTTAAGTTAATACGAGGGGGAACTTCTTCACTCAAAGGGTGGTGTGAGTGTGGAATGAGCTGCCAGCGGAAGTGGTGGATGTGGATTCAATTTCAACATTTAAGAGAAACAGAAGGGATATGGTCTGGGTGCAGGTCGATGGCACTAGGCAAATTAACAGTTTTGCATGGACTAGATGTTTCTGTGCTGTAGTGTTCAATGACTCTATGAAACACTGAAATGCCATAAGATATGGTATTTGAGTCCCAAATCAGAGGATTGTATTGGGAAGAGCCAGCAAGTGTCACAACACTTTCGGCAACAACATAACAACGCACCTCACTAACCATAACCCATATGTTTTTTGGAATCTGGGAGGAAACCCACACAGTCATGGTGAGAATGTACAAACTTCTTACAGACAGCAGCGGGAATTGAACCGTGTTACATTATCTGTTACAATACTACCATGCCACTTTAGATTAAATGAGACCAAGGAGGTTCATTTCTAACTCATTAAGGTGAAATGGATTACAAGGGAAGTTCTGCACTTCTCCTGTGAAACTTTAACTTACACTTTCTCTTCATTACTAATTACACTATGGTGAAACATCTGCTGTACACAATTCTATTGTGATCTGACACTCTATTTGATCATAGATGTACCAATGAAAGAACTAGTTAAAAGGTGCAGTAATATGATGCATCTGAAAACCAGAATAACTTGAAACAACATCAGTTTCTGAAGGAAAGAGATCATGGGATCAGTCTTGGGAATACACAGCTGTCCAAAGGCAAAGCTGTATCAACATTCAGAGGCATTCCGGCCAACATCACAGCACCTTCTGTAAAACTTGAGAGGGGATGAGCTTTTCTGTAAGACTCTGGGTGCATGGCCACCTTCATGTCAGTGGACAGTTGGAGCTTGGCAGTCTGTGGTGAGTACAACTCCAGCAAGGAGACACATCTCAGGAAGATTTTCTTGTGTCCAACATAGGCCCTCCCATCTGTGCTGGATGACAACTGCGGAAAGAAATCCAGTATGACTAAATGACAGAGATCACTCAACTGTTTCAGATTTACTATAATTCTCATAAAAACATCTTTGCAGTTTTTTATTCTCTCAAGGATAATGAACGCACCATTTAGTATAAGAGGCATAGAACGAGTGGAAACATTTTCCCCAGGTGGAAATGGCTCATACTAGGGGGCATAATTTTAAGGTGATTGGAAGAAAGTATAGGAAAGATATCAAAGGTGGGTTATTTTTAAACATACAGAGTGATGAGTGTCTGGAACGTATTGCCAGGGGTGGTGGTAGACCAGACACATTAGAGACATTTAAGAGACACTTAGATAAGCACATGGATGATAGAAAAATGATGGGGTATGTGGGGGGGAAGGTTAGATTGATCTTGCAGTAGGTTAAAGGGTCGGCACAACATTGTGAGCCACGGGCCTGTACTGTGCTGTATTATTCAGGTACTGTGCAGGTTAAGGAAATTATTACCCTTCAACCATCAGGCTCCTGAATCACTGAACACTGAACTGATTCCACAAGCTATGGACTCACTTTCAAGGACTCTACAACTCAGGTTCTCAGAATTTATTAATTATTTATTTATTGTTTTAAAAAATAAAAAAAAATAAAAATTGTTACTTGCAGTTTGTCTTGTTTTGCATATTGGCTATTTGTCGTCTTTGTAGTTTTTTAATGATTCTATTGTATTCCTTTGTTCTACTATGAATGTGCAAGAAAATGATGACATACTGTATACTACTACTCTGGTAATAAATTTACTTTGAACACTGTTGTATATTCTTTATTCTTCATTTGATATATCACACATGAATTGTACCACATCTGCAGTTAACTCCTATAAGCTAGCAGCTGGATTCACACTCTGGTCATTTTGGTGTTACCACAGGATCAGTGGAATGACGACTGACCATTGGGTCACCAAGCACTTTGAAACAGCCCACAGGAGGGGAGTATAAGTCATGACAAGACATAATTTTAAGGTGATTGGAGGGGGAGGATATCACGGGTGCTCTTTTCACATAGAAAGAGGAAGGTGCATGAAATGCATTGCTAGGGCTGGTGGTGGAGGTGCATAGTACATAGAACTCTACAGCACATTACAGGCCCTTCAGCCCATATTGTTGGGCTGACCACATAACCTACTCTAGAAATTGCCTAGAATTTTCCTACCACATAGCCCTCTGTTTTTCTAAGCTCCATGTGCCCATCTAAGAGTCTCTTAAAAGACCCTATCGTATCTGCCTCCACCACCACCAGCAGTGCATTCCACGCACTCACCACTCTGTGTGAAAAACTTACCCGACATCCCCCTTGCACCTACTTCTAAGCACCTTAAAACTGTGCCCTCTCGTGCTAGCCATTTCAGCCCTGGGAAAAAGCCTCTGGCTATCCACACGATCAATGCCTCTCATCATCTTATACACTTCTATCAGGTCACCTCTCATCCTCCATCGCTCCAAGGAGAAAAGGCCAAGTTTACTCAACCTATTCTCATAAGGCATGCTCCCCAATCCAGGTATTGAACTGAATCAACTCTGTTACTTACATCCTTCATATACATGAGGAGTAAAAATCTTTACATCTCTGAATATGCAATGTGCAATATTTAGTAATTTGCAGCAAATAGCATGTACAACAGGACAGTCAATATAACAGAAATACAATTGTATCAGCATGAATTAATCAGTCTGATGGCCTGGTGGAAGAAGCTGTCCCGGATCCTGTTGGTCCTGGCTTTTATGCTGCGGTACCCTTTCCTGGATGGTAGCAGCTGGAACAGTTTGTGGCCGGGGTGACTCGGGTCCCCAATGATCCTTTGGGCCCTTTTTACACACCTGTCTTTGTAAATGTCCTGACTATTAGGATGTTCACATCTACAGATGCGCTGGGCTGTCCACACCACGCTCTGCAGAGTCCTGTGATTGAGGGAGGTACTGTTCCCATATCAGGCAGTGATGCAGCCAGTCAGGATGCTGTCAATTGTGCCCCTGTAGAAAGTCCTTAGGATTTGGGGGCCCATACCAAACTTCCTCAACTGTCTGAGGTGAAAGAGCCTCAGACTCTGAGGCGAAAGATATATTAGGGACATTTAAGAAACTTTCGATAGGCACATAGATGATAGAGAAATGGAGGGTTATGTAGGAGAGGAAACTTTAAACTGCTCTTAGAGAAGGATAAAAGGTCGGCACCATATTGCGGGCCAAAGGGCCTGTACCGTGCTGTAATGTCCTATGTACTATAGGAGACATTTGTTAACCTTAGATTGGTTAATCCATTTAGGTGTGAAGGAGCAATGACAATAAACCTACTTCAAATAAAAACAACATAGTGGAAAAACTCTGCAGTTCAGGCAGTATTTGTGGAGACAGGAACAGTTAACTTTCCAGTCCTGATGAAGGGACTCAGCCTGAAACATTGACTGTTTACTCTTTTCCATAGTTGCTGCCTGGCCTGCTGAGTTCCTCCAGCATTTTGAGTGTGTTGCTTTGGATTTCCAGCATCTGCGGATTTTCTCGTGTTCATAACTCTTCAGGTAAATAGAGGAGGGAAGCAAGAGAGCTAAGGTGAGAGACCGGGATAGGGCAAAGGACAGGGGTGCACACATGACCAGAGAGCTGACAGCACAGGACTTGGCAGGCCGGTAAAGATGTTAGGAAGTCTAAAGAACAGAATGAGTAACAACTTTGGCAAGATGTCCAAAGGGTCTTTTGTACTCCCTACAATCTATTGGTTCCACATTCTCCTGATAAAGGCTTTCTCAATTTAAATGGGAGGCCTCCCACTCTCCACCAAATCTCCAAATTATTTTAACAGCCCACCTAACTAATGCAAACAATCTGAGATTAGACAATTGGCAGTTTACAAACACTCCACTTATAGACACACCTACATAGGAACTAGCTCCCATAATATTATTAAATTCAAAAGTCCAACATATAGTACGTTTGTTCATATCTGTAACAGAACTAATTTCCTCTCTCCACTTTTAATAATTGTACTATCACGTCAGTCTTATGTGCTTTAGATGCGTTCATTGCAAAAGTCAGTTATACAGCAGGGAAACAGACACTTTGGCCCAATTCAGACCACAAAGGGGCAGCGGTTACCACACCAGCAACCTGGGGTCAAGTCTGCTGCCAGAAGGAGTTTGCACGCTCTCCTTGCAACCACGTGGGTTTCTTCCCACAGTCTAAAGATGTACGGGTCAGTAGGTTAATTGGTCACATGGGTGTAACTGGGCTCGTTGGGCAAGAAAGGTTTGTGACTGTGCTGTATCTCTAAATCAAAATAAAAGATGTCCACCTAACTAGTCCTATTTGCCTACATTGGGCCCAAATCCCTCTAAATCTTTTCTGTCAGTGTACTTATCCAGATGACTTTTGCATGTTATTGTTACACCTACCTCAATCACTTCCTCTGGCAACTCATTCCATATACTCACCACCTCCTGTATGAAGAAGTTGCACCTTAGGTTCCTTTTAAATCTTTAACCTCCCACCTTAAACATATGCCCTCTCGTTTTTATTTCTCCTCCCCTGGTGAAAACAGCAGTACTGCAGAATGATGGGGATGCTGCCTGGCCTGTCGAGTTCCTCCAGCTTTTGCTTGTGTTGCTCGGATTTCCAGCAGTTACAGATTCTCTCGTTTGTGACTGGATTACTACTCTGCAGTCTCTTCCAGGGATGCCTACCCTGAAAAAGTTTAAATCTTCCCTTCGATTGGAATTCAGTGAAACCCTCTCTCACTACTCCCCCTCTGTGATCTCTGTGGCCCTCCTATAGTCCTGCCAAACGGTCTCAGCCTGAAACATCAACTGTACTCTTTTCCATAGATGTCGCCTGGCCTGCTGAGTTCCTCCAGCATTTTGTGTGTGTTATTAGGAATTTATTAGTGGTTATTCTTCTGGATCATTCCTGCCTCCTAGAGGTGGCAGTGAACAGCATAAGGGAGGAGGTAAGAAAAGATATCAGTCTTCCTACTGACCCATATCAACCCAGAACCCTTCACCCACTCCCCCACCCTCCCCCCCCAAAAACTTCCACGCAGGAGTGTCTGGGACCCCTAAACATGAGAGGGATGAGAACGGCAGACAGCAGGTCTGGGATTTTCTAGATCAGTTCTAGAAAACTACTTATCTTGTCAGTCAAATAGATGGTCCCAGTCCTACAAACTGCACTTAGCTGTCAGGGTAGATGTTTGTGTTCAAATGATTACAACCCTACCTAATCTTAAAACTCTCTAGCTGACAAACCTGCAGGAACAGTGGTTCCAACACAAGTTATTTACAAACTAAGTTGTTTTCAAAGATGTCCTAAAGAACTGACCAAGGCTAAGAGACCCGCCTCCGCAGACAGGCTATAGGCTATTGGCTCTGGCGATAAAATCTGACCTTTTAATTCGCAGCGTCGGTCATCGATTCCGGGCAGGATAAGTGACGTCCACGATGCCAATATCATAAAATTAATGCCTCTGGCATCAAAATCTTTAAACCCAGATCTGCAGTTCTATAGAAAATGGGTACTCCTGAAAAAAATAAACAATTCTAGGTTTATGTGGAATTCATTACCACACAACGACTGCGGGGGCTGTAATCGGGTATATTTAGAGGTTCATAAGTTCTTGATTATGCAGGGCATCAAAGGTGAGGGCAGGAGAATGGGGCTGAAAGGTAAAATAAATCAGCCAGGATCAAACGGCAGAACGGACGATGGGCCGAATGGCCTAATTCTGCTCCTATGTCTTATGGCCATTTAAAGTACTCCCTTTGCAATAACGTGGGATAGTGCAAGTGTTTAATTGCATCGTTCGCCAGTAATGTTAACGCCGCTACTGAAAATGATGTGTTTGATACAAACCTCGTGGCGAATGCAATGACGGCCATCTCCGGCCGACGCAGGAGCCAGCGCCTGCTACCCCGCATCTCCTCCAGTGCCGCTCCCATCTCCTACAGGACGTAGATAATGTAGGAGAGAATTACCAGACTGACGATGGCAAACAACATCAGCAGGAAGACGTCCAACATCGTGAACCGGCCGTAGCAGGATAGCGAGTGGAAAGGACACTGCGATGTACCGGCTTCTGATTCGGTAACTGGTGTAGGATTGGGCGGGCTGGGGAAGCGGAGACGCGCTAGAGAAAGTGAGACACCATGAGCATTCCAGGAGAAATGCATTTTACCATACTTGCATTTATATGGCGCCTCTCGGAATCGCTGAACAAACATCTCGAAGTGTTTTACAGCTAATAATTTTTGTGAAGTGCATTTATTGTTATAATGCAGTTAATTCGTGCGGAGCAAGCTGTCACGAACAGTGTCGTGTTTGTAACGTTGGTAACTGGATCAGTATTGTACTGAACTTATTTTTGAAGCAGGGTCTTTTGTAAGCATTAGTAAGTCGATTTCTTATTGTACCGAGCTGCAGTGGAAAAACTTGTTTTCGAGTCACGGAGCGCTACGGCGCAGAAACGGGCCCTTCGGCCCATCTAGTCCGTGCTGAATTGTTATTGTTACATACGCTTCATAGAGATCAATCCATTACAACAGTGCTTAGAGATATTACAAGGTAAAAAAAACATCAGAGTTAAGTGTAACATTTACAGTGAAAGGGCAGTGCAGGTAGCAGTAAGGTGTAAGGTCACAAAGAGGTAGATTGTGAGGTCAAGAGTCTATCTGTTGTATGAGCTAATTTTGATAGAAGTGTACAAGATGAAGTGGACAGTCAGAGTTTTTTTTTGCCCAGGACAAAAATGGCTATTACAATTATTAAGGTGATTGGAGGAAAGTATAAAGGGGATAATAGAGGTAGTTTTTTTTTTACACAAAGTATGGTGGGTGCGTGGAACCATAAGACATAGGAGCAGATTTAGGCCATTTGGCCCATTGAGTCTGCTCCAATATTTCATCATGGCTACTAAATTTCCCTCTCAGCCCCACTCTCCCGCCTACTCCCCATATCCCTTTATGCACTGCCAGGGGTGGTAGTAGATTGGGGACACTTATGAGACTCTTAGATAGGCAAGTGGATGATAGAAAAATGGAGGGGTAAGTAGGAGGGGAGGGTTAGATTAATCTTAGAGTAGGTTAAAGGACCAGCCCAACATTGTGGGCCGAGGGGCCTGTACTGTGCTGTAATGTTTTATGTTCTAAGAAATTTATTCAATAGACTTGCAGTCCTTGACCGTGGTGATACATGCTTTCAGACTTTTGTATCTTTTGCCCAATGAGAAAGGGGAGAAGAATGCACAGGATGGGAGGGGGTCTTTGATCATGTGAAAACAAAAGATTGTGTAGGTGCTGGAATTCTTGAGCAACACACACAAAATGCTGGAGAGACTCACTGGACAGGCTGCATCTATGGAGAGGAATAAACAGTCCTGATGAAGGGTCTCGCCCCACGATATCGACTGTTTATCCCCCCCTCCATAGATGTTGCCTGACCTGCTGCATTTTGTGTCCATTGTTTAGGAATAAGCCAGCAAGTGTATAACTGACCATAAGGGCTTCCACAGGAAATTTAGCTAAAGTAAACATTGGTCCATTAGAGGATGAGATTAGGGAATTAATTAACAGAAGCAAGGAAATGGCAGAGACTTTGAACAAATAAATGTATGCATTTTCACATGGTGTGATAAAAACATTCCAACAATACAATGAGAGGGTAACAGTACTAGGCAAAGTAGTAGGTCATAAACTAAGCTGCAATGAGAACACTGAGAAGCTACAATGTAATGTTAAACATCTGGAATTGGAATGCAAGATAGAAAGATATAATTTGGCAGGCAGAGTTTTAAAAATGCACCAAAACAAATGGTGGGAAATTGCAAACCTCTGGGATGTAAAGGGATTTGGCTGTCCTAAGGCATAATCAGAATCAGAATCAGGCTTATTATCACTATTTTTATTTACTTTTTATTCAGAGATACTGTACAGCATGGCAATAGGCCTTTCCTACCGAAAGAGCCTACACTACACAATTACACCCAAGTTGTCAATTAACCTACTAACTCATGTCTTTGAAGTGTGGGCATATGTCATGAAATTTGTTGTTTTGTGGCAGCAGTACAGTGCAAGATGTAAAATTTACTGTTTCAAACAAAACGAATATTCAGTGCAAAAGAAAAATTATGAGGATTCATAGACTATTCAGAAATGTGTCAACAGAGAAGAAGCTGTCCCCAAAATCACTGAGTACATGTCTTGAGGCTCCTGTTCCTCCTCCCTGATGGTGGTAATGAAAAGAGGGTGTTACCAGGCTGGTGAGGGTTCTTAATGATGACTGATGCCTTCTTGAGGCATCGCCTTTTGAAGATGTCCTCAAAGGTTGGGAGGTTGTGCCTGTGACAGCACTGGTGGCTGAGTCTACAACCCTCTGCGGCCACTTGAAATCCTGTGCATTGCAGCCCTCGTACTAGGAGGTGCTGCGACCAGTCAGAATGTTCTCCACCGTACAGCTGTAGACACTTGCCAGAGCCTTCAGTGATGTACCAAATCCCCTCAAAACTCATCATTAAGTATAACCTTCTTCATGATCGCATGATGTTGGGCCTCGTTTATAAATCAGGTTCAAGCAGTAAGCAGGAAAGCATAATGAACATTTTTGTTTATGGCATGTGGAACTAAATAAAGTGAGGGAGATTGTTTTCATTTACAGCTGGTACTGATAAAAATACCTCTGGAGTACTGTGCTCAGTATTGGTATTATTTAAGAACAGATTTTAATTTGCTGGAGACAATTTAGAGAAATTTTACTGGATTAATACTCGGAATGAGCAGCTTGTCTTAGTCTGAGAGGGCTTGGTGTGTAATGACTGAAATAATGAAGAATGACAAATGACTTGTTGAAATCTATAAGATCCAGAGCAGACTTCACAGACTAATAGTGAAGGAGCAAACACGAGGAAATCTGCAGATACTGGAAATTCAAACAACAACACACACAAAAAGACATGTTTTCCTTGTGACCTTGTAGGTTTCCCCCAGGTGCTCTGGTTTCCCCACACATCTCAATGGGCTGGTAGGTTAATTGGCCACTGCCTATGTGTAGCTGGGTGAAGTTGATGAGCACTTATAAAACTGAGGCTTTACAAGGCACTGGTCAGACCACACTTGGGAATATTGTGAGCAGTTTTGGGCCCCTCATCTAAGAAAGGATGTGCTGGTATTGGAGAGGGTCCAGAGGAAATTTACAAGATTTACATGATCCTGGGAATGAAAAGAGTTAATGTATCAGGAGCATTTGATGGCTCACTGGTGTTTAGAAGAATGGGGGGGGGGGGGGGGGGGAGAGAAATCTCATTAAAACATATCAAATATTGAAAGGCCTCGATAGAGTAGATGTGGAGAGCTTATTTCCAATACTGGAGGGATTCTAGGACCTGAGGATACAGCCTCAGAATAGAAGGACATCCCTTTATAACAGAGATGGGAAGGAATTTCTTTAGCCAGAGGGTGGTAAATCTATGGAATTTATTATCAGTCAATTGTGAAGGCCAATTCATTGGGTATATTTAAAGTAGAGATTGATAGATTCTTGATTAGTAAGGGTGTCAGTGGTTACGGGGAGAAGGCAGGGATAATATATCAGTCATGATGGAATGGCAGAGCAGACTCGATGGCCATATTATGTTTCTATGGGAGGGGGAACATTCACCCCAGTTTTCTGCCCTACACACCAATAACCATCAAAAATAGATTATTCAGCTGCAATCTCATTGCTACTTTCAAGGAAGATTTTTCAAAACAATCTACCAGAAAGACAAAATTAAATAAATAAAATTCACATTGGTTCTCATCTTTAAGTTTATTGACAATTTGTCATGTAAAGATCATGCCAAAAAATACATTTTTCCTAAAAACTGCAAGCATGGTAATGAAGAATTCAGAAGAGCCAAAACATGCTTCATTTGATTCACAGATGTGCAGTATTTTATGCAGATAGCAGCACCCATTTTTCCCTCCCCTTCTTAATTTCCAAACTAACAACTGCCTTTGAAACATACTCTTAAGTTTTATGATGGGCTATGCAAAAGGTCATTCAAATCAAGGGTAATTTCTCAACACAGGTTTACAAAAGACAACTGGAGGCCATTTGCTTCACTGAGGGAAGTCCACTGATTGTAAGATGCAACTTTCGTGTGGTTGGGGAAGTGGGTGCCGAGACAGACCTCTATTCGTCCACCCAAAGATGATCCAAAGGACTTCTCAGGAAAACAACACTTAGGGTCTCCCACCTATGGGATTAATTTGCCCAACACAACAGCATGTTTTGATGGAAAGGCAGCTTAGACATAATTGCTCCCTTTGTACAGAGTTGCACTTTAAATGAACAACTCAGAGACCTAAGTTAAGCTCAGGTGCTAACATTTCGCAGGTACACAGGGAAGCTCAATAGCATCCTTAGCAAAGCTAAGCTGAACTTGATAAAGCGCAACTTCAAAAAAACAAAAATTTCTAACCAATTAATTAGCAATTATAACTGCAGGTTTCAAATTAAACAGCATGCTAAGTTGAAGCAGTTAATGTACTGATTCCATGGAATGTTAAGTCATTAATATTGGCACGCAGTGTCTGCACGTTTGTGCTTGTATACAAATCTTAAGTGGTCCAGTAGTATTGGTACCTGAATTTTAACATCACAGCTAGTTAGATAAGGTTCCTGGCAATTTCACAAGAGAAGTCAATTCCAGAAAAATGGAAATATGAGATCATAATCCAATCACTGCAAAGCACAACTAAATATCAGTGTCTGGACCAGATTTGAGGCTAGTAGAATAAACACTGTTGCAATTCAGTAATTTATTGACTAAAGTACAGCTCTTTCATATTTATTCATTATAAACTGAAAATAAAACGTACACCACTTTGTGCCTTAAGAGGTTTTCAAAATATGCAGTCATTTTCTGTAGATGAGGAATGCTGGTAGATCCAGTCTTGGACTGGATTTAATAAATGTTGTGCCAATGACCAACAGGAATGGTTCAGTTAATTTCTATAATTCCAGTCACCACAGCCACTGTTTGAATTAATGACTTCTTGATGTTTAAGAAAGTGATTGTTGTTCCAAAGAACAGTCTGAACTTCTAAATGATCACTTAAATTGGAATAGTTAGCTAGGGACAGTTTTCATCACATGAGAAGGGACAAAGATTAGTAAAAAGGTCCCAGGCCAGTTCCTAAGAGCCACTCAATGCCCAGACAGCATTCTGCTGTTTGTACAACTTTATAGAAAAAAACAAAAAATCCTCAGGAATTTTTTTCCCCCAGCATTAGGCTGTTTCACATTAGTTTCAATATTATATTAAAAGTGAACACACTCAGAGTTTAGAAAGCCATGCAAATTAATCCCTGTAAAAGTCTTCCAGCTTTTCATCAAATTAAGTAGAGCTGTTAACTTAAGTCTTTGCAGGTTTCATTTCAATGACATAAAATGTTTATCCATTTTATGTACATTAGTTGGGTCTCATCTGCTTATGTGATTAAGCTTTGAAATAGTTCAAACCTAAAGGGAGAAGGAAGGCAGACAGCCACAAACTGTGCTTGACTGGGTTAAATATTCTTTTTACATGGATTTTACTGGAGTACTGATCTTATTATTAAATCTGAAATCTGCAGGGTATAGCGTTGCCAAACCAAAGCATGATTCCCACACCAACTCGTAATACTGGAATATATTACTTCCATATCTCCTTCCTCCAATTTTAAACCTGACCTTTGTTGCTCTAAACTGACTTCTGGCACAGAAGGATGGTCACTATTGTACGTTATTACAAGGACTGAAGGACTGTTACAGAAGGGGATGGCAATGGCTGCCTTATCCACCAGCCTCCCCTGGAGAGTGGCTGAAGTCCTGTGGCAAACCCTGAAACAACTAGGATCTGATGATACTGTTGAGGCGTGAATGGCTGCAGGAATCTCTCTACTCAGACCTGCATTTCCTCATATTGCTTAAAGAAAAAAAATGGCAAGATCATAAAACAATTTAATTGGACACAAAGGCTTGAGATTCCTGGGCAATGAGAACTGGGTATTGATTTTTGTGAACTATTTGACGAGAAATCTTACTGCCAGAGCCAAGTGATGTCACTGGGCTAACATCCAAAGAATGAAATGAGTAGAACTAAAGTGCCCTTGACTGCTCAGGCAATCCAATCCTCACACTAGTTTACCCAGCCAGCAACAGAACGATCCTGGATGTTGCAGCAACTTGCAAGGTAATAGTGACATTAAAGTCAGCATTTCCCTGTATTGATGAGGGCTGCCTGGACACATCTGACTATAGTAATCCAGAGACAAGAATTTCCTCTTCAGCATCTGCAAGGTGCAGTGGTCAGAGTGGCCAATTTAATCATTGGAGGAGTGAGGGGGGAGCAATCCAGAGCATTAAATGGCTTTGCAAAATAATTCTCTCTTATCCAATCTAGTTAAGCCAAAGAAAATTTGACTATATTCCAGCAACATGAAAAATAACAACAGAGAAAGCTATATTATGCATTTAGAATCACAATTTGAAATTTTTTTAAACCTAAATTTGTCATCAAATCATTGTTGGGATTCATACTGTAATTTTTTTATATAATACAGATAATCAAAGCATAAGCAGGCATCAATCTTGGCTCCATTACACTGCTTCCACGTAGTTCGCTGGGAGCATGCCAGTGTCCCCTGTTCTCTCCACGGTACCATACATCCACCCTTCGTCAATCTGCTGAACATCAATGATCAAGTCGCCATCTTGGAATGAGATCTCATCATCGTCAGCTGCCGAGTAGTCATACACAGCTCGGAATTTCTTCTGCAAAGCAATAAAAGAGAATACACACAAAATGCTGGAGGAACTAGCAGGCCAGGCAGCATCTTTGGAAAAGTGTAAATAGTCGACATTTTGGGCTGAGACCCTTCATTAGGACTGGAAAAGAAGGGAAGAAGTCAGAGTAAGAAGGTGGGGGGAGGGGTGAAGTAAGGAGCTGGGACGTCGACTGGTGAAAGAGATAAAGGGGTGGAGAAGGGGGAGTCTGATAGGAGAGGAGAGAAGGCCATGGAAGAAAGAAAAGGGGCATGAGCACCAGAGGGAGGTGTTTTTGTGGCGGACAGAGTATAGGTGCTCGGCGAAGTGGTCTCCCAATCTACATCAAGTCTCACTGATATACAGGAGGCCACACCAGCAGCACCAGATACAGTAGATGACCTCAACAGACACACAAGTAAAGTGTTGCCTCATCTGGAAGGACTGTTTGGGGCCCTGAATGGTTGTGAGGGTGGTGGTGTAGGGGCAAGTATAGCACTTGTTCCACTTGCAAGGATAAGTACCAGGAGGGAGATCAGTGGGGAGGGACAAATGGACAAGGGAGTCACGTAGGGAGCGATCCTTGTGGAAATCAGAAAGTGGGGAAGAGGGAAAGAAGTGCTTGGTGGTGGGATCCTGTTGGAGATGGCGGAAGTTCTGGAGAATTACATGCTAGATGTGGAGGCTTATGAGGTGGTAGGTGAGGACAAGAGGAACCCTATCCCTGGTGGGGTGGTGGGTGGATGGGATGAAAGCAGATGTGTGTGAAATGGAGGAGATGTGGGTGAGGGCAGTGTTGATGGTGGAGGAAGGGAAGCCCCTTTCTTTGAAGAAGGATGACATAGAAGAGAATAAGTGCAGGCAAGAGTGTCTCTCTGTGTGCCCCTCTCTCTGGGTGTACCCCCCTCCTGAATGTGTTCTCTCTCCCCCCATTCTACTTTGTCCCTTTCGCTCTCCGCTCTGGGGTCCCTCCCTCTCCTCCCCGTGGGTCCCTGCTGCATGGAAGTGTAGGCAGACGTAGAAAAAGAAATCTGCCATGGAGCCCATGTCCGATATCATTGAGCCATACAGCACAGAAACAGGCCTCTCAGCCCAACTGGTCCATGCTGACCAAGATACTATCCAAGCTGGTCCTATTTGTCCACTTTCTAAACCTTTCCAATCCATGTACTTGTCCAACTGTCCTTTAAAAGTTCTTATTACACCTGCCTCAACCATTTTCCCTGGCAGCTTATTTAAACTGCCTTGATGTTTAAAAAAAAGTTGCCTCTCAAGATCTCATTAAGTCTTTATTCTTTCTTGATTTCCCCAGTGCTGGGAAAAAGACTGAATGCATTCACTCTATTCATGCCCCTTGATTCCTTGAGATGTACAAGATCTCAAGTCCTCACCTGGCCAACCAACCCTATAACTCAATGCCTCAGTTACTGACAACATCCTTGTAAACCGTTTCTGCCCTCTTTCCAGTTTAATAATATCTTTCCTACAAGGCGACCAAAATGGTCACAATACTCCAAATGCAACCTCACCAGCTTCCTGTATAATGGTACTATAACTTCCCAATTTTAATGCTCACTGATGAAGGCCAGCATGTAAAAAGTCTTCTTCACCACCCTGTATACTTGTGACACCACTTTCAGGGAACCATGACCCTGAACTCCAACATCCCTCTTTGTTCTACAACAATATTAGTATAAATTAAAAACACAAGAGATTCTGAAGATGCTGGAAATCCAGAGCAACACGCACAAAATACTAGAAGAACTCAGCGGGTCAGGCAACATCTATGGGGAGGAATAGACAGTCAATATTTCAGGGCTGAGACCCTTCATCAGAACTGGAAAGGAAGGGGGAAGGAGGCAAAATAAGAAGGTGGAGGGAGGGGAAGAAGTACAAGCTAGAAGGTGATAGATGAAGCCAGGTGGGTGGGGAAGGGAGATGAAGTAATAAACTGAAAGGTGATCAATGGAAAGGGTAAAGGGCTGGAAAAGAAGGCATCTGATAGGGGAAGGTGGTAGGCAGGCGAGGAGAAGAAGTAAGAGGGGACCCAGAGTAGAGAATTGAAGAAGAGGGAAGGGGGGGTCATTTCCTCTACAGGGCTCTTCCCCAATCTTAATCTCCCTTCCCATCTGACATCATCCAGCCAATATCTTGGTCACACACTACTGAACACTTCACAGCTTTAAAACCACCCATTATAATACATCTGCTGTGTGTGATACTTAATGGCTCACAGTCTTCCAAAGTAGAAGACCCATTTAGTTCGGATTGATATCAATTTGAACAGGGAGTGTTAGAAGTTGAGGAGAATGTGATGTTGATTTCAAATGAAAATGAAAGGGAAGTAAAGGTAAAGTGTGGGGGGGGGGAGGAAGTTGGAACTGGTGCACCCAATCGTCAGTAAACACACTCAGCAAATCCAATGTTCCTCCATCACGGTGAGAGTCATTTTTAATGCAGTGATTGGATTAATTGTTTACCTGGATTTTCAAGAAAGCATTTGACCATTTACAAAATAAAGGTATACAAAATTATAAGGGGTACAGATAGGGTAAATGCAAGGAGGCTTTTTCCACTGAAGTTGGGTGAGACTAGAACTAGAGGTCATAGGTTAAGGGGAAAGGTGAAATGTTTAAAGGGAACTTCTTCACTCATAGGGTGGTGAGAGTGTGGAACGAGCTCCCAGAAGTAGTGATGGATGTGGGTTAGATTTCAACATTTAAGAGAAGTTTGGATAAGTACATAGATAGGAGGGTATGGAGGCTATGGTCCAGGTTTTAGTCAATGGGACTAAGCAAAATAACAGTTCAGCACAAACTAAATGGGCCAAAGTGCCTGGTTCTGTGCTGTAGTCATCTATGACCTCACATTTTTCCACATGATATTTCATCGGCCATGTCCTTGCCCATTCACCCGTATATGTCTCACAGTAGCTTCCTCTGCATCCTTGCCACAGCCCACATTCCCACTTGACCACGATGTCAAATAAGGTCCTGTCTGACCTTTGCATGCTTCACTGGTGACCCGGCCAACATTAATCCCACGACTAATCACTGGACAACAAAGATTTTGCTTCCTGAATACTTTTGGATGTACCTTGTGGATTTTGGGCTGCTGATCACGAAAATCACCTTGAAATTTCCCTATCACATGCCTTTTTTTTTTAATTGCCGATATTTGTTGTTTCAATTCATAATTCAAGTCAATTAAAACGATGTCCCGAATGCAAGCTGAAACGTTTTCTATCTTGTTCAGGCCTACCTGGGCATGGTTAGGCAGGGTGGATGCTGCATTTGCAGGGCAGGTCTTAGAAAGGCTATAAAAGCATCACGCACTCACCGTTCTATGCATTGCGTTTGCATGTATATCAGTTTGCGATCACATTGATGCGCATGCTCTAAGCACATAGCAGATTGTGTGTACTCAATATAACACAGTAATCGTATTTTCAAGAGCATTTGTGGTAGCAAAATGTCTTGCCAATGTTGCAACAGCCGCAGCACTTTCTGTTATATTTGTGGCGAGTATGCACTCAAATCTCAAGGATAGAGGATGACTCCTCTTATTAAGAAAGCTCACGAGCTGTACTTAGGGTGTAAAGTTGGCGACCAAGACAAAGCCTGGGCTCCTCACTTTTGTTGCGCAACATGCCCTGTCGATCTTAGAGCTTGGCTCAGAGGATCTTGGAAGTCAATGCCGTTCACTGTCCCGATGATATGGTGAGAGCAGAAGGATCAAGTGACAGACTGATACTTCTGTCTGACCAGTGTGTCTGGTTTCTCTGCTAAAAACGAGAATACCCTTCAGCCTTGAGACCTGTGCTTGAGGCATGACGATAGTCTTCCAGTACTGAAGCCACCAGAGTCATGGAGTCTAGAAGAGGCAGGCGAAGATGCCATGATTTACGAGCCAGGAATGGAAAATGACATTGATGCTGATACAGATTTTGAGCCCTTTGTGTCAAGTGAGCCTCAACTGATAACTCAATCTGAGTTAAATGACTTGGTCAGAGACTTGAGTTCATCAAAGGCAAAAGCAAAATTACTGGATTCAAAACTACAAGGATGGAATCTGCTGTCACCAAGCACAAAAATTCCATGAAGGATTTCAGTATTTGAGATGGATGTTTCCCAGAATAACTGATGCCAAGATTAAGGAAAGCATTTTTGTTGGTCCACAACTCAAACAGGTCATCAATGACAGGCAAATTCTAGTGGGACCAGAGAAAATCGCATGCAAGGTATCTCGAATGTTGTTGAATTTTTTTTTTGCAACTGCAGAGCACCAGACTGTGAGCAGCTGGTTGATATGGTTCAAGCATACAAAAGCATGAAGCGCAACACGTAATTTTCTGCATTCCCATTTGGACTTCTTCCATGCAAATCTTGGCGCTGTCAGTGACGAGCATAGTGAAAGGTTTCACCAGGACATTGCGGTCATTGAGAAACGGTAATAGGGCAGATGGAATCCATCAATGCTGGCTGATTATTGTTGGACACTTAAGCAAGAAGCTTCAGACACCAAGTACAAATGAAAATCATTAACAAAGTATTTAGCTTAGTTGAACTATTATTTCAAAGTGTCAGCACCGTTATGCAATGAAATGTATTATATTCAATAAAAGTTAATTTCTTGTTTCTCTAAATTTCTACGTGATATACAGTCTGAAATTATATTTGTGTTCAGCTTCATGGTCTATTATAACCACACAAAAAAAATTCTGAGGAAGCAACACTTTTGAAAAAATTTGCTGTCCAGTGAATGAAACAGTCACTCAACTGCATCATTGCAGCATGGAGATTTGGCATTCCTGAAGCAATGCAAGGAGTGGGAGAAATGTGCAACCTTTCCTTCAGTGGCTTCATACTGCAGCTCTGGGGAAGCATTAAAAAGACAAAACTTGTTACACACTTACCCCAGTTGAAGGAGGAGGGG